>NW_027441776.1:600000-885948 GCF_048569485.1 Anomaloglossus baeobatrachus
TTGGGTCTTGGAGTCTTGGAGCCTTGGAATCGTGGGTCTTGGAGTCTTGGAGTCTTGGAGTCTTGGAGTCTTGGAGTCTTGGAGTCTTGGAGTCTTGGAGTCTTGGAGTCTTGGAGTTTTGTAGTCTTGGAATCGTGGGTCTTGGAGTCTTGGAGTCTTGGAGTCTTGGAGTCTTGGAGTCTTGGAGTCTTGGAGTCTTGGATCTTGGAGTCTTGGAGTCTTGGAGTCTTGGAGTCTTGGAGTCTTGGAGTCTTGGAATCTTGGGTCTTGGAATCTTGGGTCTTGGAGTCTTGGAGTCTTGGAGTCTTGGAGTCTTGGAGTCTGGGAGTCTTGGAGTCTTGGAATCTTGGAGTCTTGGAGTCTTGGAGTCTTGGAATCTTGGGTCTTGGAGTCTTGGGGTCTTGGAGTCTTGGAGTCTTGGAATCATGGGTCTTGAATCTTGGAGTCTTGGAGTCTTGGAGTCTTGGAGTCTTGGAATCGTGGGTCTTGGAGTCTTGGAGTCTTGGAGTCTTGGAGTCTTGGAATCGTGGGTCTTGAATCTTGGGTCTTGGAGTCTTGGAGTCTTGGAGTCTTGGAATCGTGGGTCTTGAATCTTGGGTCTTGGAGTCTTGGAGCCTTGGAGTCTTGGAGTCTTGGAATCGTGGGTCTTGAATCTTGGAGTCTTGGAGTCTTGGAGTCTTGGAGTCTTGGAGTCTTGAAGTCTTGGAGTCTTGGAGTCTTGGAGTCTTGGAGTCTTGGAATCAGGGGTCTTGAATCTTGGGTCTTGGAGTCTTGGAGTCTTGGAATCGTGGGTCTTGGAGTCTTGGAGTCTTGGAGTCTTGGAGTCTTGGAGTCTTGGAATCGTGGGTCTTGAATCTTGGGTCTTGGAGTCTTGGAGTCTTGGAATCGTGGGTCTTGAATCTTGGTTCTTGGAGTCTTGGAGTCTTGGAGTCTTGGAGTTTTGGAGTTTTGGAGTCTTGGAGTCTTGGAGTCTTGAAGTCTTGGAGTCTTGGAGTCTTGGAGTCTTGGAGTCTTGGAGTCTTGGAATCAGGGGTCTTGAATCTTGGGTCTTGGAGTCTTGGAGTCTTGGAATCGTGGGTCTTGAATCTTGGAGTCTTGGAGTCTTGGAATCGTGGGTCTTGAATCTTGGGTCTTGGAGTCTTGGAGTCTTGGAGTCTTGAAATCTTGGGTCTTGGAGTCTTGGAGTCTTGGAGTCTTGGAGTCTTGGAGTCTTGGAATCTTGGGTCTTGGAGTCTTGGAGTCTTGGAGTCTTGGAGTCTTGGAGTCTTGGAGTCTTGGAATCGTGGGTCTTGAATCTTGGGTCTTGGAGTCTTGGAGTCTTGGAGTCTTGAAGTCTTGGAGTCTTGGAATCTTGGGTCTTGGAGTCTTGGAGTCTTGGAGTCTTGGAGTCTTGGAATCGTGGGTCTTGAATCTTGGAGTCTTGGAGTCTTGGAGTCTTGGAATCGTGGGTCTTGAATCTTGGGTCTTGGAGTCTTGGAGTCTTGAAATCTTGGAGTCTTGGAGTCTTGTAATCGTGGGTCTTGGAGTCTTGGAGTCTTGGAGTCTTGGAATCGTGGGTCTTGAATCTTGGAGTCTTGGAGTCTTGGAATCGTGGGTCTTGGAGTCTTGGAGTCTTGGAGTCTTGGAGTCTTGGAGTCTTGGAATCGTGGGTCTTGATACCTGGGTCTTGGAGTCTTGGAGTCTTGGAGTCTTGGAGTTTTGGAATCGTGGGTCTTGAATCTTGGGTCTTGGAGTCTTGAATCTTGGGTCTTGGAGTCTTGGAGTCTTGGAGTCTTGGAGTCTTGGAGTCTTGGCATCTTGAATCTTGGAGTCTTGGAGTCTTGGAGTCTTGGAATCGTGGGTCTTGAATCTTGGAGTCTTGGAGTCTTGGAGTCTTGGAGTCTTGGAGTCTTGGAGTCTTGGAGTCTTGGCGTCTTGGCGTCTTGGCGTCTTGGCGTCTTGGCGTCTTGGAGACTTGGAATCGTGGGTCTTGAATCTTGGAGTCTTGGAGTCTTGGAGTCTTGGAATCGTGGGTCTTGGAGTCTTGGAGTCTTGGAGTCTTGGAGTCTTGGCTAGAGTTGAGCGCGGTTCGTGGTTCGTGGTTCTCCAGTTCTAGGCTCGAGTGATTTTGGGGCATGTTCTAGATCGAACTAGAACTCGAGCTTTTTGCAAAAGCTCGATAGTTCTAGAAACGTTCGAGAACGGTTCTAGCAGCCAAAAAACAGCTAAATCATAGCTTGGTTTCTGCTGTAATTAGTGTAAGTCACTCTGTGAATCAAACTATTATCACATTTCAGTGTATAGTGTGCGTGAACAGCGCCTTCAGATCACTGCTGTTTCTATAATGGCGATCGCCATTTTTTTTTTTTTTTTCTTGTCTTCCTTCCCTAAGCGCGCGCGTCTTGTGGGGCGGGCCAGCATGTCAGCCAATCACAGACACACACACAGCTAAGTGGACTTTGAGCCAGAGAAGCAACGGCATGTGTGATAGGATCTGCATGTCACATGTCCCTGCATTATAAAACCGGACATTTTCTTCACGGACGCCATTATCTCTGCCTTCTGCGTCTTTGGTGTCAGACATCACTGTCGCAGCTCCGTCTTGAGTCCTATCGCTGATACAGCTGTATGCGCTGCATACACAGCGTTAGACAGCATAGGGAGAGCACTTTATAGCAGTCCTTTTAAGGGCTCAAACCGGCAGGGTCAGAGTTAAGGTGACAGGTCCTGAAAACAGCGCCAGCGTCTGTGCAGCCAAGGTCAGGGATTTCCTCCCTGCATTTCACCATTAGGAGGGAATAGAAAGGCAGGCTTCCATTCCTCTACCCAGAGCACCACAATCCTGCCACTGTACCCTCTTGTCCTCTGCACACTCCAACTCATAACTAAGCCATTATACTAGCAAACACTCAGTGTACCTAGTGGCATCCTATCTGTGGCTATTGGACTTTGCTATAGTCCCACTAGTGCAAAGACATTTGCAGAGCACGTCTGCCTGCATTGCACACTACAACTAATTATAACTAAGCCATTATACTAGCAAACACTCAGTGTACCTAGTGGCATCCTATACGTGGCTATTGGACTTTGCTATAGTCCCACTAGTGCCAAGACATTTGCAGAGCGCATCTGCCTGCGTTGCACACTCCAACTAATTATAACTAAGCCATTATACTAGCAAACACTCAGTGTACCTAGTGGCATCCTATACGTGGCTATTGGACTTTGCTATAGTCCCACTAGTGCCAAGACATTTGCAGAGCGCATCTGCCTGCGTTGCACACTCCAACTAATTATAACTAAGCCATTATACTAGCAAACACTCAGTGTACCTAGTGGCATCCTATACGTGGCTATTGGACTTTGCTATAGTCCCACTAGTGCCAAGACATTTGCAGAGCGCATCTGCCTGCGTTGCACACTCCAACTAATTATAACTAAGCCATTATACTAGCAAACACTCAGTGTACCTAGTGGCATCCTATACGTGGCTATTGGACTTTGCTATAGTCCCACTAGTGCCAAGACATTTGCAGAGCGCATCTGCCTGCGTTGCACACTCCAACTAATTATAACTAAGCCATTATACTAGCAAACACTTAGTGTACCTAGTGGCATCCTATACGTGGCTATTGGACTTTGCTATAGTCCCACTAGTGCCAAGACATTTGCAGAGCGCATCTGCCTGTGTTGCACACTCCAACTAATTATAACTAAGCCATTATACTAGCAAACACTCAGTGTACCTAGTGGCATCCTATACGTGGCTATTGGACTTTGCTATAGTCCCACTAGTGCCAAGACATTTGCAGAGCGCATCTGCCTGCGTTGCACACTCCAACTAATTATAACTAAGCCATTATACTAGCAAACACTTAGTGTACCTAGTGGCATCCTATACGTGGCTATTGGACTTTGCTTTAGTCCCACTAGTGCCAAGACATTTGCAGAACGCATCTGCCTGCGTTGCACACTCCAACTAATTATAACTAAGCCATTATACTAGCACACACTCAGTGTACCTAGTGGCATCCTATACGTGGCTATTGGACTTTGCTATAGTCCCACTAGTGCCAAGACATTTGCAGAGCGCATCTGCCTGCGTTGCACACTCCAACTAATTATAACTAAGCCATTATACTAGCAAACACTTAGTGTACCTAGTGGCATCCTATACGTGGCTATTCGACTTTGCTTTAGTCCCACTAGTGCCAAGACATTTGCAGAACGCATCTGCCTGCGTTGCATACTCCAACTAATTATAACTAAGCCATTATACTAGCACACACTCAGTGTACCTAGTGGCATCCTATACGTGGCTATTGGACTTTGCTATAGTCCCACTAGTGCCAAGACATTTGCAGAGCGCATCTGCCTGCGTTGCACACTCCAACTAATTATAACTAAGCCATTATACTAGCACACACTCAGTGTACCTAGTGGCATCCTATACGTGGCTATTGGACTTTGCTATAGTCCCACTAGTGCCAAGACATTTGCAGAGCGCATCTGCCTGCGTTGCACACTCCAACTAATTATAACTAAGCCATTATACTAGCACACACTCAGTGTACCTAGTGGCATCCTATACGTGGCTATTGGACTTTGCTATAGTCCCACTAGTGCCAAGACATTTGCAGAGCGCATCAGCCTGCGTTGCACACTCCAACTAATTATAACTAAGCCATTATACTACCAAACACTTAGTGTACCTAGTGGCATCCTATACGTGGCTATTGGACTTTGCTATAGTCCCACTAGTGCCAAGACATTTGCAGAGCGCATCTGCCTGCGTTGCACACTCCAACTAATTATAACTAAGCCATTATACTAGCACACACTCAGTGTACCTAGTGGCATCCTATACGTGGCTATTGGACTTTGCTATAGTCCCACTAGTGCCAAGACATTTGCAGAGCGCATCTGCCTGCGTTGCACACTCCAACTAATTATAACTAAGCCATTATACTAGCACACACTCAGTGTACCTAGTGGCATCCTATACGTGGCTATTGGACTTTGCTATAGTCCCACTAGTGCCAAGACATTTGCAGAGCGCATCTGCCTGCGTTGCACACTCCAACTAATTATAACTAAGCCATTATACTAGCAAACACTTAGTGTACCTAGTGGCATCCTATACGTGGCTATTGGACTTTGCTATAGTCCCACTAGTGCCAAGACATTTGCAGAGCGCATCTGCCTGCGTTGCACACTCCAACTAATTATAACTAAGCCATTATACTAGCAAACACTCAGTGTACCTAGTGGCATCCTATACGTGGCTATTGGACTTTGCTATAGTCCCACTAGTGCCAAGACATTTGCAGAGCGCATCTGCCTGCGTTGCACACTCCAACTAATTATAACTAAGCCATTATACTAGCAAACACTCAGTGTACCTAGTGGCATCCTATACGTGGCTATTGGACTTTGCTATAGTCCCACTAGTGCCAAGACATTTGAAGAGCGCATCTGCCTGCGTTGCACACTCCAACTAATTATAACTAAGCCATTATACTAGCAAACACTCAGTGTACCTAGTGGCATCCTATACGTGGCTATTGGACTTTGCTATAGTCCCACTAGTGCCAAGACATTTGCAGAGCGCATCTGCCTGCGTTGCACACTCCAACTAATTATAACTAAGCCATTATACTAGCAAACACTTAGTGTACCTAGTGGCATCCTATAAGTGGCTATTGGACTTTGCTTTAGTCCCACTAGTGCCAAGACATTTGCAGAACGCATCTGCCTGCGTTGCACACTCCAACTAATTATAACTAAGCCATTATACTAGCACACACTCAGTGTACCTAGTGGCATCCTATACGTGGCTATTGGACTTTGCTATAGTCCCACTAGTGCCAAGACATTTGCAGAGCGCATCTGCCTGCGTTGCACACTCCAACTAATTATAACTAAGCCATTATACTAGCAAACACTTAGTGTACCTAGTGGCATCCTATACGTGGCTATTGGACTTTGCTTTAGTCCCACTAGTGCCAAGACATTTGCAGAACGCATCTGCCTGCGTTGCACACTCCAACTAATTATAACTAAGCCATTATACTAGCAAACACTCAGTGTACCTAGTGGCATCCTATACGTGGCTATTGGACTTTGCTATAGTCCCACTAGTGCCAAGACATTTGCAGAGCGCATCTGCCTGCGTTGCACACTCCAACTAATTATAACTAAGCCATTATACTAGCAAACACTCAGTGTACCTAGTGGCATCCTATACGTGGCTATTGGACTTTGCTATAGTCCCACTAGTGCCAAGACATTTGCAGAGCGCATCTGCCTGCGTTGCACACTCCAACTAATTATAACTAAGCCATTATACTAGCAAACACTTAGTGTACCTAGTGGCATCCTATACGTGGCTATTGGACTTTGCTATAGTCCCACTAGTGCCAAGACATTTGCAGAGCGCATCTGCCTGCGTTGCACACTCCAACTAATTATAACTAAGCCATTATACTAGCAAACACTCAGTGTACCTAGTGGCATCCTATACGTGGCTATTGGACTTTGCTATAGTCCCACTAGTGCCAAGACATTTGCAGAGCGCATCTGCCTGCGTTGCACACTCCAACTAATTATAACTAAGCCATTATACTAGCAAACACTTAGTGTACCTAGTGGCATCCTATACGTGGCTATTGGACTTTGCTTTAGTCCCACTAGTGCCAAGACATTTGCAGAACGCATCTGCCTGCGTTGCACACTCCAACTAATTATAACTAAGCCATTATACTAGCACACACTCAGTGTACCTAGTGGCATCCTATACGTGGCTATTGGACTTTGCTATAGTCCCACTAGTGCCAAGACATTTGCAGAGCGCATCTGCCTGCGTTGCACACTCCAACTAATTATAACTAAGCCATTATACTAGCAAACACTTAGTGTACCTAGTGGCATCCTATACGTGGCTATTCGACTTTGCTTTAGTCCCACTAGTGCCAAGACATTTGCAGAACGCATCTGCCTGCGTTGCACACTCCAACTAATTATAACTAAGCCATTATACTAGCACACACTCAGTGTACCTAGTGGCATCCTATACGTGGCTATTGGACTTTGCTATAGTCCCACTAGTGCCAAGACATTTGCAGAGCGCATCTGCCTGCGTTGCACACTCCAACTAATTATAACTAAGCCATTATACTAGCACACACTCAGTGTACCTAGTGGCATCCTATACGTGGCTATTGGACTTTGCTATAGTCCCACTAGTGCCAAGACATTTGCAGAGCGCATCTGCCTGCGTTGCACACTCCAACTAATTATAACTAAGCCATTATACTAGCACACACTCAGTGTACCTAGTGGCATCCTATACGTGGCTATTGGACTTTGCTATAGTCCCACTAGTGCCAAGACATTTGCAGAGCGCATCAGCCTGCGTTGCACACTCCAACTAATTATAACTAAGCCATTATACTAGCAAACACTTAGTGTACCTAGTGGCATCCTATACGTGGCTATTGGACTTTGCTGTAGTCCCACTAGTGCCAAGACATTTGCAGAGCGCATCTGCCTGCGTTGCACACTCCAACTAATTATAACTAAGCCATTATACTAGCACACACTCAGTGTACCTAGTGGCATCCTATACGTGGCTATTGGACTTTGCTATAGTCCCACTAGTGCCAAGACATTTGCAGAGCGCATCTGCCTGCGTTGCACACTCCAACTAATTATAACTAAGCCATTATACTAGCACACACTCAGTGTACCTAGTGGCATCCTATACGTTGGCTATTGGACTTTGCTATAGTCCCACTAGTGCCAAGACATTTGCAGAGCGCATCTGCCTGCGTTGCACACTCCAACTAATTATAACTAAGCCATTATACTAGCAAACACTTAGTGTACCTAGTGGCATCCTATACGTGGCTATTGGACTTTGCTATAGTCCCACTAGTGCCAAGACATTTGCAGAGCGCATCTGCCTGCGTTGCACACTCCAACTAATTATAACTAAGCCATTATACTAGCAAACACTCAGTGTACCTAGTGGCATCCTATACGTGGCTATTGGACTTTGCTATAGTCCCACTAGTGCCAAGACATTTGCAGAGCGCATCTGCCTGCGTTGCACACTCCAACTAATTATAACTAAGCCATTATACTAGCAAACACTCAGTGTACCTAGTGGCATCCTATACGTGGCTATTGGACTTTGCTATAGTCCCACTAGTGCCAAGACATTTGCAGAGCGCATCTGCCTGCGTTGCACACTCCAACTAATTATAACTAAGCCATTATACTAGCAAACACTCAGTGTACCTAGTGGCATCCTATACGTGGCTATTGGACTTTGCTATAGTCCCACTAGTGCCAAGACATTTGCAGAGCGCATCTGCCTGCGTTGCACACTCCAACTAATTATAACTAAGCCATTATACTAGCAAACACTTAGTGTACCTAGTGGCATCCTATAAGTGGCTATTGGACTTTGCTTTAGTCCCACTAGTGCCAAGACATTTGCAGAACGCATCTGCCTGCGTTGCACACTCCAACTAATTATAACTAAGCCATTATACTAGCACACACTCAGTGTACCTAGTGGCATCCTATACGTGGCTATTGGACTTTGCTATAGTCCCACTAGTGCCAAGACATTTGCAGAGCGCATCTGCCTGCGTTGCACACTCCAACTAATTATAACTAAGCCATTATACTAGCAAACACTTAGTGTACCTAGTGGCATCCTATACGTGGCTATTGGACTTTGCTTTAGTCCCACTAGTGCCAAGACATTTGCAGAACGCATCTGCCTGCGTTGCACACTCCAACTAATTATAACTAAGCCATTATACTAGCACACACTCAGTGTACCTAGTGGCATCCTATACGTGGCTATTGGACTTTGCTATAGTCCCACTAGTGCCAAGACATTTGCAGAGCGCATCTGCCTGCGTTGCACACTCCAACTAATTATAACTAAGCCATTATACTAGCACACACTCAGTGTACCTAGTGGCATCCTATACGTGGCTATTGGACTTTGCTATAGTCCCACTAGTGCCAAGACATTTGCAGAGCACATCTGCCTGCGTTGCACACTCCAACTAATTATAACTAAGCCATTATACTAGCACACACTCAGTGTACCTAGTGGCATCCTATACGTGGCTATTGGACTTTGCTATAGTCCCACTAGTGCCAAGACATTTGCAGAGCGCATCTGCCTGCGTTGCACACTCCAACTAATTATAACTAAGCCTTTATACTAGCAAACACTTAGTGTACCTAGTGGCATCCTATACGTGGCTATTGGACTTTGCTATAGTCCCACTAGTGCCAAGACATTTGCAGAGCGCATCTGCCTGCGTTGCACACTCCAACTAATTATAACTAAGCCATTATACTAGCACACACTCAGTGTACCTAGTGGCATCCTATACGTGGCTATTGGACTTTGCTATAGTCCCACTAGTGCCAAGACATTTGCAGAGCGCATCTGCCTGCATTGCACACTCCAACTAATTATAACTAAGCCATTATACTAGCAAACACTCAGTGTACCTAGTGGCATCCTATACGTGGCTATTGGACTTTGCTATAGTCCCACTAGTGCCAAGACATTTGCAGAGCGCATCTGCCTGCGTTGCACACTCCAACTAATTATAACTAAGCCATTATACTAGCAAACACTTAGTGTACCTAGTGGCATCCTATACGTGGCTATTGGACTTTGCTTTAGTCCCACTAGTGCCAAGACATTTGCAGAACGCATCTGCCTGCGTTGCACACTCCAACTAATTATAACTAAGCCATTATACTAGCACACACTCAGTGTACCTAGTGGCATCCTATACGTGGCTATTGGACTTTGCTATAGTCCCACTAGTGCCAAGACATTTGCAGAGCGCATCTGCCTGCGTTGCACACTCCAACTAATTATAACTAAGCCATTATACTAGCACACACTCAGTGTACCTAGTGGCATCCTATACGTGGCTATTGGACTTTGCTATAGTCCCACTAGTGCCAAGACATTTGCAGAGCGCATCTGCCTGCGTTGCACACTCCAACTAATTATAACTAAGCCATTATACTAGCAAACACTCAGTGTACCTAGTGGCATCCTATACGTGGCTATTGGACTTTGCTATAGTCCCACTAGTGCCAAGACATTTGCAGAGCGCATCTGCCTGCGTTGCACACTCCAACTAATTATAACTAAGCCATTATACTAGCAAACACTTAGTGTACCTAGTGGCATCCTATACGTGGCTATTGGACTTTGCTTTAGTCCCACTAGTGCCAAGACATTTGCAGAACGCATCTGCCTGCGTTGCACACTCCAACTAATTATAACTAAGCCATTATACTAGCACACACTCAGTGTACCTAGTGGCATCCTATACGTGGCTATTGGACTTTGCTATAGTCCCACTAGTGCCAAGACATTTGCAGAGCGCATCTGCCTGCGTTGCACACTCCAACTAATTATAACTAAGCCATTATACTAGCACACACTCAGTGTACCTAGTGGCATCCTATACGTGGCTATTGGACTTTGCTATAGTCCCACTAGTGCCAAGACATTTGCAGAGCGCATCTGCCTGCGTTGCACACTCCAACTAATTATAACTAAGCCATTATACTAGCACACACTCAGTGTACCTAGTGGCATCCTATACGTGGCTATTGGACTTTGCTATAGTCCCACTAGTGCCAAGACATTTGCAGAGCGCATCTGCCTGCGTTGCACACTCCAACTAATTATAACTAAGCCATTATACTAGCAAACACTCAGTGTACCTAGTGGCATCCTATACGTGGCTATTGGACTTTGCTATAGTCCCACTAGTGCCAAGACATTTGCAGAGCGCATCTGCCTGCGTTGCACACTCCAACTAATTATAACTAAGCCATTATACTAGCAAACACTCAGTGTACCTAGTGGCATCCTATACGTGGCTATTGGACTTTGCTATAGTCCCACTAGTGCCAAGACATTTGCAGAGCGCATCTGCCTGCGTTGCACACTCCAACTAATTATAACTAAGCCATTATACTAGCAAACACTTAGTGTACCTAGTGGCATCCTATACGTGGCTATTGGACTTTGCTTTAGTCCCACTAGTGCCAAGACATTTGCAGAACGCATCTGCCTGCGTTGCACACTCCAACTAATTATAACTAAGCCATTATACTAGCACACACTCAGTGTACCTAGTGGCATCCTATACGTGGCTATTGGACTTTGCTATAGTCCCACTAGTGCCAAGACATTTGCAGAGCGCATCTGCCTGCGTTGCACACTCCAACTAATTATAACTAAGCCATTATACTAGCACACACTCAGTGTACCTAGTGGCATCCTATACGTGGCTATTGGACTTTGCTATAGTCCCACTAGTGCCAAGACATTTGCAGAGCGCATCTGCCTGCGTTGCACACTCCAACTAATTATAACTAAGCCATTATACTAGCACACACTCAGTGTACCTAGTGGCATCCTATACGTGGCTATTGGACTTTGCTATAGTCCCACTAGTGCCAAGACATTTGCAGAGCGCATCTGCCTGCGTTGCACACTCCAACTAATTATAACTAAGCCATTATACTAGCAAACACTTAGTGTACCTAGTGGCATCCTATACGTGGCTATTGGACTTTGCTATAGTCCCACTAGTGCCAAGACATTTGCAGAGCGCATCTGCCTGCGTTGCACACTCCAACTAATTATAACTAAGCCATTATACTAGCAAACACTCAGTGTACCTAGTGGCATCCTATACGTGGCTATTGGACTTTGCTTTAGTCCCTCTAGTGCCAAGACATTTGCAGCACGTCTGCCTGCGTTGCACACTCCAACTAATTATAACTAAGTTACATTGTCAGGGATATTTATTCTTTATTATTCTGCTGTTAATAAAGCTAGACCACCACTGCAATCTTCACCACCTCTCAATTTTTACTACCACATTTTCAGTCCACAATCTTGTCGCAATCAACATGAGTGGCAAAATGACAGATGCTGGTGGAAAGGGGAAGAGGCGTGGTGGAAAAGGCAAAAAAGGTTTTGTCAGTGGGGAAGGTGGCAAAGCTCCATTATCATCTGCTGCAGATAGACCATCTACTAGCAAAAGTAAGATGTCTACTACTTATTGTGGACAATCCGATGTGCTCCCTTTTTTACGGACACGAACAAGAGGAACAAAGGTAGATGATGGGCAAAAAAGGAAAATGCTTGAATGGATCTCAAGTGGTCCAACAAGTGCCCTCTCAGCCACTTCAAGTACCGCATCCAAAAAACACCAGTCCTCTGAGTTGTCATCCCAATCACACTTGATTTCTCCCAGCTCTGAAGTCTCCATCAGCCCTGCACAGTATGGTGGAACTGAGATGGCTGAGTCTGCAGAGCTGTTCAGTCACACTATAGCCTGGGAATCAGAGGTCTGCTCCCAAGCTACAGTGAGTACAGAACAGGAAATGGTCTGCAGTGATGCCCAGAACCTTTGTGACTCTGATTCAGGCCGTGAGGACCACGTTTCTGAGCATAATGTTGACCCTTTGTCACAAACTGTAACACCTGTGGTTATAGACAATGAGGAACATACTGATGAAGATGAGACGCAGATACTCGATTGGGATGACAACTTAAATATTCGGTCAGGGCAAGAAGAGGCTCGGTCTGAGGGGGAGGGGAGTGCAAACACAACAATTGATGATGACGTTCTAGATCCCACCTACTGTCAACCCCCAGTCAGGCACTCGAGGAGGTCAACAGAGGCGGTGGAGGAGGATGCAACCGACGACGAAGTTACCTTGCGCCTTCCTGGACAGAGTCGGAGCACTGGTAGCACGTCTACAACTGCATCCTCAGCCACCACTCTGCCTATGAGCATTATTCGGGGTGGATCAACAGGTCGCATGGCCTCTAAGCCTTGCCTAGCCTGGTCCTTTTTTCACATCGAAAAAGATCGCCCAACTCATGTGATATGTAACATTTGTCATGATTCTGTTAGTAGAGGTCAAAACCTCAGCAGTTTGACAACTTCTTCCATGAATCGTCACATGACTAAATATCATAAGTCCCGGTGGGAAGCTCACCGTGCTGCAATGCGGCCTAGCGGAGCGAACCATCCACCGCCCGCCCCTTCCAGTGCATCCGCGCGCTCTTCATCTTCTAGGACTGTGGGGACAGCTGTCACACCTGTTTTTCCACGCAAAACTTCCACCACTGTAACCGCAACAGGCAGGTTGCTTGTAAGGTCGTCAGTTGGTTTGGAAGGGGAAACAAGTGAGTGTGTACAGCTCTCTCAGACATCGATAGCACCAACGTTGGATGAAGGCAACATCATGTCTCCGCCTGCACTTTCCTCACAAACCTGCATTTTTCCAGGGACACCCTACTCAACACCGTCTACACACAGCAGCCAGATCTCTGTCCCTCAGATGTGGTCAAATAAAAGGCCACTTCCTCCGACCCATGACAAAGCTAAGAGGTTGACTCTATCCCTCTGTAAGCTGTTGGCTACCGAAATGCTGCCTTTCCGCCTAGTGGACACACAGGATTTTAGAGACCTTATGTCTGTCGCTGTGCCCCAGTACCAGATGCCTAGTCGCCACTACTTCTCTAAGAAAGGTGTGCCCGCGCTACACCAGCATGTCGCACACAACATCACCGCTTCCTTGAGAAACTCTGTGTGTGAACGGGTGCATTTCACCACCGATACTTGGACCAGTAAGCATGGACAGGGACGTTACATGTCGCTGACTGGGCACTGGGTAACTATGGTGATAGATGGTGAAGGGTCTGCTGCACAAGTCTTGCCGTCCCCACGACTTGTGTGTCAATCCTCTGTCTGTCCAAGTTCCGCCACTGCTTCTGCATCCTCCACCTCATCTGGGTCCTCCACCTCCGCCCCAAGCCTGCCTGGTCAGGCCACCAGCGTTCTCACTGCGCAGAAGGAATCACGCACCCCTCATTACTATGCTGGCAGCAGAGCGCAACGGCATCAGGCGGTCTTTAGCTTGACATGTCTTGGTAATAAGAGTCACACAGCTGAGGAGTTGTGGTCAGCTCTGCGGTCCGAGTTTAATAAATGGTTGTCTCCACTCAACCTGCAGCCTGGTAAGGCAGTGTGCGACAATGCTGCAAACCTGGGTGCGGCCCTTCGCCTGGGCAAGGTGACACACGTACCTTGTATGGCTCACGTGTTGAACCTTGTCGTGCAGCAATTTTTAACACACTATCCCGGCCTAGATGGCCTTCTGAACAGGGCACGAAAACTGTCTGCTCACTTCCGCCGTTCAAGCGCCGCAGCTGAGCGACTTGCATCGCTCCAGAAGTCTTTCGGCCTGCCGGTTCATCGCCTGAAATGCGATGTGGCGACACGCTGGAATTCAACTCTCCACATGTTACAGCGACTGTGGCAGCACCGCAGAGCCCTGGTGCAATACGTCATGACGTATAGCCTGGGCCAACGAGATGCAGAGGTGGGGCAGATCACCCTGATGGAGTGGTCTCAGATCAAGGACTTATGCACCCTTCTGCACAGTTTCGACATGGCGACGAATATGTTTAGCGCTGACAATGCCATTATCAGCATGACGATTCCAGTCATTTACATGCTGGAGCACACGCTAAACACTATTCGGAGTCAGGGGGTGGGACAACATGAAGGGGAGGCACTACAGGAGGATTCATATGCGCAAGGGACAACAACATCACCAAGGTCCAGACGTTCATCATCACCAACGCAGCAGGCATGGGACCAAGGGGGACAGGGATCGACAAGGGCGCATAGTAGCAGGCGAAATGTTGAGCAAGGTGCAGGAGAACATGAAGAAATGGAGGACGAACTGTCCATGGACATGGAAGACTCAGCGGATGAGGGAGACCTTGGTCAAATTTCAGTTGAAAGAGGTTGGGGTCAGATGTCAGAGGAAGAAAGAATGGGTAGCACCTCTATGCCACAAACACAGCGTGGACTTGGTCCGCATGGCTGCGCAAGACACATGAGTGCCTTTTTGTTGCACTACCTCCAACATGACAGTCGTATTGTCAAAATTAGAAGTGATGATGACTACTGGATTGCCACACTATTAGATCCCCGGTACAAGTCCAAATTTTGTGACATAATTCCAGCCATAGAAAGGGACGCACGTATGCAGGAGTATCAGCAGAAGCTGTTACTAGATCTTAGCTCGGCTTTTCCACCAAACAACCGTGCAGGTGCAGGGAGTGAATCTCCCAGTTGTAACTTGACAAACATGGGACGGTCTCGTCATCTTCAACAGTCTACCCGTACCAGTAGGACCGTATCTGGTACCGGTAACAGCAATTTTATGGAATCTTTTCATAATTTTTTTAGACCCTCTTTTGCAAGGCCACCAGAGACAACAAGTCTGACACATAGTCAACGGCTGGAGAGGATGATACAGGAGTATCTCCAAATGAACATCGATGCCATGACTGTGCAACTGGAGCCTTGCTCCTTTTGGGCTTCAAACCTAGAAAAATGGCCAGAGCTCGCAACTTACGCCTTGGAGATTTTGTCGTGTCCAGCTGCCAGCGTTGTCTCTGAACGTGTATTCAGTGCTGCTGGGTGTGTGCTGACAGATAAGCGCACGCGTCTGTCCAGTGACAATGTGGACAGACTGACGTTCATCAAAATGAACAAGTCATGGATCCAGAAGGAATTTACTATCCCTGTGTCATCCTGGGGAGAGTAAATGCTTGTTGATTTGGAATGTGCTTGATGCAAATCAAAACATCCTGTTTGCAACTAGGGCACAAGTGCTGCCACTGAATGGGTGGGTGTGTGGGGCCCAATTTTTGGAAAAAAAGGGAGACTCCGCTTGGAGTAACCCTTGCTTGCTGTGTTTTTAAAAGAAGCCAAGATGAACAGAGCTGGGATCAGGAAAGACTTTGCTACCTACCCCGGTGTCATCCTGGGGACGGATAAGAATGACGTATTTTTGAATGTGCTTGATGCAAATCTAGCTGTGAAGTGTACAACTGGGGCACAACTGCTGCCACTGAATGGGTGGGTGTGTGGGGCCCAATTTTTGGAAAAAAAGGGAGACTCCGCTTGGAGTAACCCTTGCTTGATGTGTTTTTAAAAGAAGCCAAGATGAACAGAGCTGGGATCAGGAAAGACTTTGCTACCTACCCCGGTGTCATCCTGGGGACGGATAAGAATGGCGTATTTTTGAATGTGCTTGATGCAAATGTAGCTGTGAAGTGTACAACTAGGGCACAACTGCTGCCACTGAAGGGGTGGGTGTGTGTGTGGCCCAATTTTTGGAAAAAAGGGAGACTCCGCTTGGAGTAACCCTTGCTTACATTGTTTTTAAAAGAAGCCAAGATGAACAAGTCATGGGTCAGCAAAGACTTTGCTACCTACCCCGGTGTCATCCTGGGGATGGATAAGAATGGCGTATTTTTGAATGTGCTTGATGCAAATCTAGCTGTGAAGTGTACAACTGGCGCACAACTGCTGCCACTGAATGGGTGGGTGTGTGGGGCCCAATTTTTGGAAAAAAAGGGAGACTCCGCTTGGAGTAACCCTTGCTTGCTGTGTTTTTAAAAGAAGCCAAGATGAACAGAGCTGAGATCAGGAAAGACTTTGCTACCTACCCCGGTGTCATCCTGGGGACGGATAAGAATGACGTATTTTTGAATGTGCTTGATGCAAATCTAGCTGTGAAGTGTACAACTGGGGCACAACTGCTGCCACTGAATGGGTGGGTGTGTGGGGCCCAATTTTTGGAAAAAAAGGGAGACTCCGCTTGGAGTAACCCTTGCTTGATGTGTTTTTAAAAGAAGCCAAGATGAACAGAGCTGGGATCAGGAAAGACTTTGCTACCTACCCCGGTGTCATCCTGGGGACGGATAAGAATGGCGTATTTTTGAATGTGCTTGATGCAAATGTAGCTGTGAAGTGTACAACTAGGGCACAACTGCTGCCACTGAAGGGGTGGGTGTGTGTGGGGCCCAATTTTTGGAAAAAAGGGAGACTCCGCTTGGAGTAACCCTTGCTTACATTGTTTTTAAAAGAAGCCAAGATGAACAAGTCATGGGTCAGCAAAGACTTTGCTACCTACCCCGGTGTCATCCTGGGGATGGATAAGAATGGCGTATTTTTGAATGTGCTTGATGCAAATCTAGCTGTGAAGTGTACAACTGGGGCACAACTTCTGCCACTGAATGGGTGGGTGTGTGGGGCCCAATTTTTGGAAAAAAAGGGAGACTCCGCTTGGAGTAACCCTTGCTTGCTGTGTTTTTAAAAGAAGCCAAGATAAACAGAGCTGGGATCAGGAAAGACTTTGCTACCTACCCCGGTGTCATCCTGGGGACGGATAAGAATGACGTATTTTTGAATGTGCTTGATGCAAATCTAGCTGTGAAGTGTACAACTGGGGCACAACTGCTGCCACTGAATGGGTGGGTGTGTGGGGCCCAATTTTTGGAAAAAAAGGGAGACTCCGCTTGGAGTAACCCTTGCTTGCTGTGTTTTTAAAAGAAGCCAAGATGAACAGAGCTGGGATCAGGAAAGACTTTGCTACCTACCCCGGTGTCATCCTGGGGACGGATAAGAATGGCGTATTTTTGAATGTGCTTGATGCAAATGTAGCTGTGAAGTGTACAACTAGGGCACAACTGCTGCCACTGAAGGGGTGGGTGTGTGTGGGGCCCAATTTTTGGAAAAAAGGGAGACTCCGCTTGGAGTAACCCTTGCTTACATTGTTTTTAAAAGAAGCCAAGATGAACAAGTCATGGGTCAGCAAAGACTTTGCTACCTACCCCGGTGTCATCCTGGGGATGGATAAGAATGGCGTATTTTTGAATGTGCTTGATGCAAATGTAGCTGTGAAGTGTACAACTAGGGCACAACTGCTGCCACTGAAGGGGTGGGTGTGTGTGGGGCCCAATTTTTGGAAAAAAGGGAGACTCCGCTTGGAGTAACCCTTGCTTGATGTGTTTTTAAAAGAAGCCAAGATGAACAGAGCTGGGATCAGGAAAGACTTTGCTACCTACCCCGGTGTCATCCTGGGGACGGATAAGAATGGCGTATTTTTGAATGTGCTTGATGCAAATGTAGCTGTGAAGTGTACAACTAGGGCACAACTGCTGCCACTGAAGGGGTGGGTGTGTGTGGGGCCCAATTTTTGGAAAAAAGGGAGACTCCGCTTGGAGTAACCCTTGCTTACATTGTTTTTAAAAGAAGCCAAGATGAACAAGTCATGGGTCAGCAAAGACTTTGCTACCTACCCCGGTGTCATCCTGGGGATGGATAAGAATGGCGTATTTTTGAATGTGCTTGATGCAAATGTAGCTGTGAAGTGTACAACTAGGGCACAACTGCTGCCACTGAAGGGGTGGGTGTGTGTGGGGCCCAATTTTTGGAAAAAAGGGAGACTCCGCTTGGAGTAACCCTTGCTTGATGTGTTTTTAAAAGAAGCCAAGATGAACAGAGCTGGGATCAGGAAAGACTTTGCTACCTACCCCGGTGTCATCCTGGGGACGGATAAGAATGGCGTATTTTTGAATGTGCTTGATGCAAATGTAGCTGTGAAGTGTACAACTAGGGCACAACTGCTGCCACTGAAGGGGTGGGTGTGTGTGGGGCCCAATTTTTGGAAAAAAGGGAGACTCCGCTTGGAGTAACCCTTGCTTACATTGTTTTTAAAAGAAGCCAAGATGAACAAGTCATGGGTCAGCAAAGACTTTGCTACCTACCCCGGTGTCATCCTGGGGATGGATAAGAATGGCGTATTTTTGAATGTGCTTGATGCAAATGTAGCTGTGAAGTGTACAACTAGGGCACAACTGCTGCCACTGAAGGGGTGGGTGTGTGTGGGGCCCAATTTTTGGAAAAAAGGGAGACTCCGCTTGGAGTAACCCTTGCTTGATGTGTTTTTAAAAGAAGCCAAGATGAACAGAGCTGGGATCAGGAAAGACTTTGCTACCTACCCCGGTGTCATCCTGGGGACGGATAAGAATGGCGTATTTTTGAATGTGCTTGATGCAAATGTAGCTGTGAAGTGTACAACTAGGGCACAACTGCTGCCACTGAAGGGGTGGGTGTGTGTGGGGCCCAATTTTTGGAAAAAAGGGAGACTCCGCTTGGAGTAACCCTTGCTTACATTGTTTTTAAAAGAAGCCAAGATGAACAAGTCATGGGTCAGCAAAGACTTTGCTACCTACCCCGGTGTCATCCTGGGGATGGATAAGAATGGCGTATTTTTGAATGTGCTTGATGCAAATGTAGCTGTGAAGTGTACAACTAGGGCACAACTGCTGCCACTGAAGGGGTGGGTGTGTGTGGGGCCCAATTTTTGGAAAAAAGGGAGACTCCGCTTGGAGTAACCCTTGCTTGATGTGTTTTTAAAAGAAGCCAAGATGAACAGAGCTGAGATCAGGAAAGACTTTGCTACCTACCCCGGTGTCATCCTGGGGACGGATAAGAATGACGTATTTTTGAATGTGCTTGATGCAAATCTAGCTGTGAAGTGTACAACTGGGGCACAACTGCTGCCACTGAATGGGTGGGTGTGTGGGGCCCAATTTTTGGAAAAAAAGGGAGACTCCGCTTGGAGTAACCCTTGCTTGATGTGTTTTTAAAAGAAGCCAAGATGAACAAGTCATGGGTCAGCAAAGACTTTGCTACCTACCCCGGTGTCATCCTGGGGATGGATAAGAATGGCGTATTTTTGAATGTGCTTGATGCAAATCTAGCTGTGAAGTGTACAACTGGGGCACAACTGCTGCCACTGAATGGGTGGGTGTGTGGGGCCCAATTTTTGGAAAAAAAGGGAGACTCCGCTTGGAGTAACCCTTGCTTGCTGTGTTTTTAAAAGAAGCCAAGATGAACAGAGCTGAGATCAGGAAAGACTTTGCTACCTACCCCGGTGTCATCCTGGGGACGGATAAGAATGACGTATTTTTGAATGTGCTTGATGCAAATCTAGCTGTGAAGTGTACAACTGGGGCACAACTGCTGCCACTGAATGGGTGGGTGTGTGGGGCCCAATTTTTGGAAAAAAAGGGAGACTCCGCTTGGAGTAACCCTTGCTTGATGTGTTTTTAAAAGAAGCCAAGATGAACAGAGCTGGGATCAGGAAAGACTTTGCTACCTACCCCGGTGTCATCCTGGGGACGGATAAGAATGGCGTATTTTTGAATGTGCTTGATGCAAATGTAGCTGTGAAGTGTACAACTAGGGCACAACTGCTGCCACTGAAGGGGTGGGTGTGTGTGGGGCCCAATTTTTGGAAAAAAGGGAGACTCCGCTTGGAGTAACCCTTGCTTACATTGTTTTTAAAAGAAGCCAAGATGAACAAGTCATGGGTCAGCAAAGATTTTGCTACCTACCCCGGTGTCATCCTGGGGATGGATAAGAATGGCGTATTTTTGAATGTGCTTGATGCAAATCTAGCTGTGAAGTGTACAACTGGGGCACAACTGCTGCCACTGAATGGGTGGGTGTGTGGGGCCCAATTTTTGGAAAAAAAGGGAGACTCCGCTTGGAGTAACCCTTGCTTGCTGTGTTTTTAAAAGAAGCCAAGATAAACAGAGCTGGGATCAGGAAAGACTTTGCTACCTACCCCGGTGTCATCCTGGGGACGGATAAGAATGACGTATTTTTGAATGTGCTTGATGCAAATCTAGCTGTGAAGTGTACAACTGGGGCACAACTGCTGCCACTGAATGGGTGGGTGTGTGGGGCCCAATTTTTGGAAAAAAAGGGAGACTCCGCTTGGAGTAACCCTTGCTTGCTGTGTTTTTAAAAGAAGCCAAGATGAACAGAGCTGGGATCAGGAAAGACTTTGTTACCTACCCCGGTGTCATCCTGGGGACGGATAAGAATGGCGTATTTTTGAATGTGCTTGATGCAAATGTAGCTGTGAAGTGTACAACTAGGGCACAACTGCTGCCACTGAAGGGGTGGGTGTGTGTGGGGCCCAATTTTTGGAAAAAAGGGAGACTCCGCTTGGAGTAACCCTTGCTTACATTGTTTTTAAAAGAAGCCAAGATGAACAAGTCATGGGTCAGCAAAGACTTTGCTACCTACCCCGGTGTCATCCTGGGGATGGATAAGAATGGCGTATTTTTGAATGTGCTTGATGCAAATGTAGCTGTGAAGTGTACAACTAGGGCACAACTGCTGCCACTGAAGGGGTGGGTGTGTGTGGGGCCCAATTTTTGGAAAAAAGGGAGACTCCGCTTGGAGTAACCCTTGCTTGATGTGTTTTTAAAAGAAGCCAAGATGAACAGAGCTGGGATCAGGAAAGACTTTGCTACCTACCCCGGTGTCATCCTGGGGACGGATAAGAATGGCGTATATTTGAATGTGCTTGATGCAAATGTAGCTGTGAAGTGTACAACTAGGGCACAACTGCTGCCACTGAAGGGGTGGGTGTGTGTGGGGCCCAATTTTTGGAAAAAAGGGAGACTCCGCTTGGAGTAACCCTTGCTTACATTGTTTTTAAAAGAAGCCAAGATGAACAAGTCATGGGTCAGCAAAGACTTTGCTACCTACCCCGGTGTCATCCTGGGGATGGATAAGAATGGCGTATTTTTGAATGTGCTTGATGCAAATGTAGCTGTGAAGTGTACAACTAGGGCACAACTGCTGCCACTGAAGGGGTGGGTGTGTGTGGGGCCCAATTTTTGGAAAAAAGGGAGACTCCGCTTGGAGTAACCCTTGCTTGATGTGTTTTTAAAAGAAGCCAAGATGAACAGAGCTGGGATCAGGAAAGACTTTGCTACCTACCCCGGTGTCATCCTGGGGACGGATAAGAATGGCGTATTTTTGAATGTGCTTGATGCAAATGTAGCTGTGAAGTGTACAACTAGGGCACAACTGCTGCCACTGAAGGGGTGGGTGTGTGTGGGGCCCAATTTTTGGAAAAAAGGGAGACTCCGCTTGGAGTAACCCTTGCTTACATTGTTTTTAAAAGAAGCCAAGATGAACAAGTCATGGGTCAGCAAAGACTTTGCTACCTACCCCGGTGTCATCCTGGGGATGGATAAGAATGGCGTATTTTTGAATGTGCTTGATGCAAATGTAGCTGTGAAGTGTACAACTAGGGCACAACTGCTGCCACTGAAGGGGTGGGTGTGTGTGGGGCCCAATTTTTGGAAAAAAGGGAGACTCCGCTTGGAGTAACCCTTGCTTGATGTGTTTTTAAAAGAAGCCAAGATGAACAGAGCTGGGATCAGGAAAGACTTTGCTACCTACCCCGGTGTCATCCTGGGGACGGATAAGAATGGCGTATTTTTGAATGTGCTTGATGCAAATGTAGCTGTGAAGTGTACAACTAGGGCACAACTGCTGCCACTGAAGGGGTGGGTGTGTGTGGGGCCCAATTTTTGGAAAAAAGGGAGACTCCGCTTGGAGTAACCCTTGCTTACATTGTTTTTAAAAGAAGCCAAGATGAACAAGTCATGGGTCAGCAAAGACTTTGCTACCTACCCCGGTGTCATCCTGGGGATGGATAAGAATGGCGTATTTTTGAATGTGCTTGATGCAAATGTAGCTGTGAAGTGTACAACTAGGGCACAACTGCTGCCACTGAAGGGGTGGGTGTGTGTGGGGCCCAATTTTTGGAAAAAAGGGAGACTCCGCTTGGAGTAACCCTTGCTTGATGTGTTTTTAAAAGAAGCCAAGATGAACAGAGCTGGGATCAGGAAAGACTTTGCTACCTACCCCGGTGTCATCCTGGGGACGGATAAGAATGGCGTATTTTTGAATGTGCTTGATGCAAATGTAGCTGTGAAGTGTACAACTAGGGCACAACTGCTACCACTGAAGGGGTGGGTGTGTGTGTGGCCCAATTTTTGGAAAAAAGGGAGACTCCGCTTGGAGTCACCTTGCGGTGTTTTACATGATTTTAGAAGGGCGTGCCATGCCTATATCTGTGTGTCCTCCTCTTTTTCCTTGTCCAGCTGTTTTGTTTTCGCATGAGTATATGTCCTTGTCACTTTCCAATGTGTTTGAGTTGTTTGTCACCTTTAGGACACCTTTGAGGGTGTTTTCTAGGTGTTTTTCTGTGTTTGTGATTGCCTGCCATTGTTTCCTATGCAGTTCGAGTTCGGTTCGTCGAACGTTCGACGAACCGAACTCGAACGGGAGGTCCGTTCGGCGAACCAACCTCGAGCCGAACCGCGACCGGTTCGCTCATCTCTAGTCTTGGAGTCTTGGAGTCTTGGTGTCTTGGAGTCTTGGATTCTTGGAGTCTTGGAATCGTGGGTCTTGAATCTTGGGTCTTGGAGTCTTGGAGTCTTGGAGTCTTGGAGTCTTGGAATCGTGGGTCTTGAATCTTGGGTCTTGGAGTCTTGAATCTTGGGTCTTGGAGTCTTGGAGTCTTGGAGTCTTGGAGTCTGGGAGTCTTGGAGTCTTGGCATCTTGGTCTTGGAGTCTTGGAGTCTCGGAATTTTGGGTCTTGGAGTCTTGGAGTTTTGGAGTCTTGGAATCTTGGAATCGTGGGTCTTGAATCTTGGAGTCTTGGAGTCTTGGAATCGTGGGTCTTGAATCTTGGAGTCTTGGAGTCTTGGAATCGTGGGTCTTGGAGTTTTGGAGTCTTGGAGTCTTGGAGTCTTGGAATCGTGGGTCTTGAATCTTGGGTCTTGTAGTCTTGGAATCTTGGAGTCTTGGAGTCTTGGAGTCTTGGAGTCTTGGAGTCTTGGAGTCTTGGAGTCTTGAAGTCTTGGAGTCTTGGAGTCTTGGAATCGTGGGTCTTGGAGTCTTGGAGTCTTAAAGTCTTGGAGTCTTGGAATCGTGGGTCTTGAATCTTGGGTCTTGGAGTCCTGGAGTCTTGGAGTCCTGGAGTCTTGGAGTCTTTGAGTCTTGGAGTCTTGGAGTCTTGGAGTCTTGGAGTCTTGGAGTCTTGGAATCGTGGGTCTTGGAGTCTTGCAGTCTTGGAGTCTTGGAGTCTTGGAATCGTGGGTCTTGAATCTTGGGTCTTGGAGTCTTGGAGTCTTGGAGTCTTGGAGTCTTGGAGTCTTGGAGTCTTGGAGTCTTGGAGTCTTGGAGTTTTGGAGTCTTGGAGACTTGGAATCTTGGGTCTTGGAATCTTGGGTCTTGTAGTCTTGGAGTCTTGGAGTCTTGGAGTCTTGGAGTCTGGGAGTCTTGGAATCTTGGAGTCTTGGAGTCTTGGAGTCTTGGAATCTTGGGTCTTGGAGTCTTGGGGTCTTGGAGTCTTGGAGTCTTGGAGTCTTAGAATCTTGGAGTCTTGGAGTCTTGGAGTCTTGGAGTCTTGGAATCGTGGTTCTTGGAGTCTTAGAGTCTTGGAGTCTTGGAGTCTTGGGTCTTGGAGTCTTGGAGTCTTGGAGTCTTGGAGTCTTGGAGTCTTGGAGTCTTGGAGTCTTGGAGTCTTGGAGTCTTGGAATCTTGGAATCTTGGGTCTTGGAGTCTTGGAGTCTTGGAATCTTGGGTCTTGCAATCTTGGGTCTTGGAGTCTTGGAGTCTTTGAGTCTTGGAATCGTGGGTCTTGAATCTTGGAGTCTTGGAGTCTTGGAGTCTTGGAGTCTTGGAATCGTGGGTCTTGAATCTTGGAGTCTTGGAGTCTTGGAGTCTTGGAGTCTTGGAGTCTTGGAGTCTTGGAATCTTGGGTCTTGGAGTCTTGGAGTCTTGGAGTCTTGGAATCTTGGGTCTTGGAATCTTGGGTCTTGGAATCTTGGGTCTTGGAATCTTGAGTCTTGGAGTCTTGGAGTCTTGGAGTCTTGGAGTCTTGGAGTCTTGGAGTCTTGGAGTCTTGGAATCTTGGGTCTTAGAGTCTTGGAGTCTTGGAGTCTTGGAGTCTTGGAATCGTGGGTTTTGAATCTTGGAGTCTTGGAGTCTTGGAGTCTTGGAGTCTTGGAATCTTGGGTCTTAGAGTCTTGGAGTCTTGGAGTCTTGGAGTCTTGGAATCGTGGGTCTTGAATCTTAGAGTCTTGGAGTCTTGGAGTCTTGGAGTCTTGGAATCGTGGGTTTTGAATCTTGGAGTCTTGGAGTCTTGGAGTCTTGGAGTCTTGGAGTCTTGGAGTCTTGGAGTCTTGGGGTCTTGGGGTCTTGGAGTCTTGGAGTCTTGGAGTCTTGGAGTCTTGGAGTCTTGGAGTCTTGGAGTCTTGGAATCTTGGAGTCTTGGAGTCTTGGGTCTTGGAGTCTTGGAGTCTTGGAATCTTGGAGTCTTGGAGTCTTGAGTCTTGGAGTCTTGGAGTCTGGGAGTCTTGGAATCGTGGGTCTTGGAGTCTTGGAGTCTTGGAGTCTTGGAGTCTTGGAGTCTTGGAGTCTTGGAGTCTTGGAATCTTGGGTCTTGGAGTCTTGGAGTCTTGGAGTCTTGGAATCGTGAGTCTTGGAGTCTTGGAGTCTTGGAGTCTTGGAGTCTTGGAGTCTTGGAGTCTTGGAATCGTGGGTCTTGAATCTTGGAGTCTTGGAGTCTTAGAATCGTGGGTCTTGAATCTTGGAGTCTTGGAGTCTTGGAGTCTTGGAGTCTTGGAGTCTTGGAATCGTGGGTCTTGGAGTCTTGGAGTCTTGGAGTCTTGGAGTCTTGGAGTCTTGGAGTCTTGGAGTCTTGGAATCTTGGGTCTTGGAATCTTGGGTCTTGGAGTCTTGGAGTCTTGGAATCTTGGGTCCTGGAATCTTGGGTCTTGGAGTCTTGGAGTCTTGGAGTCTTGGAATCGTGGCTCTTGAATCTTGGAGTCTTGGAGTCTTGGAATCGTGGGTCTTGAATCTTGGAGTCTTGGAGTCTTGGAGTCTTGGAATCGTGGGTCTTGGAGTCTTGGAGACTTGGAATCTTGGAGTCTTGGAGTCTTGAATCTTGGAGTCTTGGAGTCTTGGAATCTTGGGTCTTGGAGTCTTGGAGTCTTGGAGTCTTGGAGTCTTGGAGTCTTGGAGTCTTGGAGTCTTGGAGTCTTGGAGTCTTGGAATCTTGGGTCTTGGAGTCTTGGAGTCTTGGAATCGTGGGTCTTGGAGTCTTGGAGTCTTGGAGTCTTGGAGTCTTGGAGTCTTGGAGTCTTGGAATCTTGGGTCTTGGAGTCTTGGAGTCTTGGAGTCTTGGAATCTTGGGTCTTGGAGTCATGGAGTCTTGGAATCTTGGGTCTTGGAATCTTGGGTCTTGGAGTCTTGGAGTCTTGGAATCGTGGGTCTTGGAGTCTTGGAGTCTTGGAGTCTTGGAGTTTTGGAATCTTGGGTCTTGGAGTCTTGGAGTCTTGGAGTCTTGGAGTCTTGGAGACTTGGAATCGTGGGTCTTGAATCTTGGAGTCTTGGAGTCTTGGAGTCTTGGAGTCTTGGAATCGTGGGTCTTGAATCTTGGAGTCTTGGAGTCTTGGAGTCTTGGAATCTTGGGTCTTGGAGTCTTGGAGTCTTGGAGTCTTGGAGTCTTGGAGTCTTGGAGTCTTGGAGTCTTGAAGTCTTGGAGTCTTGGAGTCTTGGAATCGTGGGTCTTGGAGTCTTGGAGTCTTAAAGTCTTGGAGTCTTGGAATCGTGGGTCTTGAATCTTGGGTCTTGGAGTCCTGGAGTCTTGGAGTCCTGGAGTCTTGGAGTCTTTGAGTCTTGGAGTCTTGGAGTCTTGGAGTCTTGGAGTCTTGGAGTCTTGGAATCGTGGGTCTTGGAGTCTTGCAGTCTTGGAGTCTTGGAGTCTTGGAATCGTGGGTCTTGAATCTTGGGTCTTGGAGTCTTGGAGTCTTGGAGTCTTGGAGTCTTGGAGTCTTGGAGTCTTGGAGTTTTGGAGTCTTGGAGACTTGGAATCTTGGGTCTTGGAATCTTGGGTCTTGTAGTCTTGGAGTCTTGGAGTCTTGGAGTCTTGGAGTCTGGGAGTCTTGGAATCTTGGAGTCTTGGAGTCTTGGAGTCTTGGAATCTTGGGTCTTGGAGTCTTGGGGTCTTGGAGTCTTGGAGTCTTGGAGTCTTAGAATCTTGGAGTCTTGGAGTCTTGGAGTCTTGGAGTCTTGGAATCGTGGTTCTTGGAGTCTTAGAGTCTTGGAGTCTTGGAGTCTTGGGTCTTGGAGTCTTGGAGTCTTGGAGTCTTGGAGTCTTGGAGTCTTGGAGTCTTGGAGTCTTGGAGTCTTGGAGTCTTGGAATCTTGGAATCTTGGGTCTTGGAGTCTTGGAGTCTTGGAATCTTGGGTCTTGCAATCTTGGGTCTTGGAGTCTTGGAGTCTTTGAGTCTTGGAATCGTGGGTCTTGAATCTTGGAGTCTTGGAGTCTTGGAGTCTTGGAGTCTTGGAATCGTGGGTCTTGAATCTTGGAGTCTTGGAGTCTTGGAGTCTTGGAGTCTTGGAGTCTTGGAGTCTTGGAGTCTTGGAATCTTGGGTCTTGGAGTCTTGGAGTCTTGGAGTCTTGGAATCTTGGGTCTTGGAATCTTGGGTCTTGGAATCTTGGGTCTTGGAATCTTAAGTCTTGGAGTCTTGGAGTCTTGGAGTCTTGGAGTCTTGGAGTCTTGGAGTCTTGGAGTCTTGGAATCTTGGGTCTTAGAGTCTTGGAGTCTTGGAGTCTTGGAGTCTTGGAATCGTGGGTTTTGAATCTTGGAGTCTTGGAGTCTTGGAGTCTTGGAGTCTTGGAATCTTGGGTCTTAGAGTCTTGGAGTCTTGGAGTCTTGGAGTCTTGGAATCGTGGGTCTTGAATCTTAGAGTCTTGGAGTCTTGGAGTCTTGGAGTCTTGGAATCGTGGGTTTTGAATCTTGGAGTCTTGGAGTCTTGGAGTCTTGGAGTCTTGGAGTCTTGGAGTCTTGGAGTCTTGGGGTCTTGGGGTCTTGGAGTCTTGGAGTCTTGGAGTCTTGGAGTCTTGGAGTCTTGGAGTCTTGGAGTCTTGGAATCTTGGAGTCTTGGAGTCTTGGGTCTTGGAGTCTTGGAGTCTTGGAATCTTGGAGTCTTGGAGTCTTGAGTCTTGGAGTCTTGGAGTCTGGGAGTCTTGGAATCGTGGGTCTTGGAGTCTTGGAGTCTTGGAGTCTTGGAGTCTTGGAGTCTTGGAGTCTTGGAGTCTTGGAGTCTTGGAGTCTTGGAATCTTGGGTCTTGGAGTCTTGGAGTCTTGGAGTCTTGGAATCGTGAGTCTTGGAGTCTTGGAGTCTTGGAGTCTTGGAGTCTTGGAGTCTTGGAGTCTTGGAATCGTGGGTCTTGAATCTTGGAGTCTTGGAGTCTTAGAATCGTGGGTCTTGAATCTTGGAGTCTTGGAGTCTTGGAGTCTTGGAGTCTTGGAGTCTTGGAATCGTGGGTCTTGGAGTCTTGGAGTCTTGGAGTCTTGGAGTCTTGGAGTCTTGGAGTCTTGGAGTCTTGGAGTCTTGGAATCTTGGGTCTTGGAATCTTGGGTCTTGGAGTCTTGGAGTCTTGGAATCTTGGGTCCTGGAATCTTGGGTCTTGGAGTCTTGGAGTCTTGGAGTCTTGGAATCGTGGCTCTTGAATCTTGGAGTCTTGGAGTCTTGGAATCGTGGGTCTTGAATCTTGGAGTCTTGGAGTCTTGGAGTCTTGGAATCGTGGGTCTTGGAGTCTTGGAGACTTGGAATCTTGGAGTCTTGGAGTCTTGAATCTTGGAGTCTTGGAGTCTTGGAATCTTGGGTCTTGGAGTCTTGGAGTCTTGGAGTCTTGGAGTCTTGGAGTCTTGGAGTCTTGGAGTCTTGGAGTCTTGGAGTCTTGGAGTCTTGGAATCTTGGGTCTTGGAGTCTTGGAGTCTTGGAATCGTGGGTCTTGGAGTCTTGGAGTCTTGGAGTCTTGGAGTCTTGGAGTCTTGGAGTCTTGGAATCTTGGGTCTTGGAGTCTTGGAGTCTTGGAGTCTTGGAATCTTGGGTCTTGGAGTCTTGGAGTCTTGGAATCTTGGGTCTTGGAATCTTGGGTCTTGGAGTCTTGGAGTCTTGGAATCGTGGGTCTTGGAGTCTTGGAGTCTTGGAGTCTTGGAGTTTTGGAATCTTGGGTCTTGGAGTCTTGGAGTCTTGGAGTCTTGGAGTCTTGGAGACTTGGAATCGTGGGTCTTGAATCTTGGAGTCTTGGAGTCTTGGAGTCTTGGAGTCTTGGAATCGTGGGTCTTGAATCTTGGAGTCTTGGAGTCTTGGAGTCTTGGAATCTTGGGTCTTGGAGTCTTGGAGTCTTGGAGTCTTGGAGTCTTGGAGTCTTGGAGTCTTGGAGTCTTGGAATCTTGGGTCTTGGAGTCTTGGAGTCTTGGAGTCTTGGAGTCTTGGAATCTTGGAATCTTGGGTCTTGGAGTCTTGGAGTCTTGGAGTCTTGGAGTCTTGGAGTCTTGGAGTCTTGGAATCTTGGGTCTTGGTGTCTTGGAGTCTTGGAGTCTTGGAGTCTTGGAATCGTGAGTCTTGGAATCGTGGGTCTTGAATCTTGGAGTCTTGGAGTCTTGGAATCGTGGGTCTTGAATCTTAGAGTCTTGGAGTCTTGTAGTCTTGGAATCTTGGGTCTTGGAGTCTTGGAGTCTTGGAATCTTGGGTCTTGGAATCTTGGGTCTTGGAGTCTTGGAGTCTTGGAATCGTGGGTCTTGGAGTCTTGGAGTCTTGGAGTCTTGGAGTTTTGGAATCTTGGGTCTTGGAGTCTTGGAGTCTTGGAGTCTTGGAGTCTTGGAATCGTGGGTCTTGAATCTTGGAGTCTTGGAGTCTTGGAGTCTTGGAGTCTTGGAATCGTGGGTCTTGAATCTTGGAGTCTTGGAGTCTTGGAATCTTGGGTCTTGGAGTCTTGGAGTCTTGGAGTCTTGGAGTCTTGGAGTCTTGGAGTCTTGGAGTCTTGGAGTCTTGGAATCTTGGGTCTTGGAGTCTTGGAGTCTTGGAGTCTTGGAGTCTTGGAGTCTTGGAATCTTGGAGTCTTGGAGTCTTGGAGTCTTGGAGTCTTGGAATCGTGGTTCTTGGAGTCTTAGAGTCTTGGAGTCTTGGAGTCTTGGAGTCTTGGAGTCTTGGGTCTTGGAGTCTTGGAGTCTTGGAGTCTTGGAGTCTTGGAGTCTTGGAGTCGTGGAGTCTTGGAATCTTGGGTCTTGGAGTCTTGGAGTCTTGGAGTCTTGGAGTCTTGGAGTCTTGGAATCTTGGGTCTTGGAATCTTGGGTCTTGGAATCTTGGGTCTTGGAATCTTGAGTCTTGGAGTCTTGGAGTCTTGGAGTCTTGGAGTCTTGGAGTCTTGGAATCTTGGGTCTTAGAGTCTTGGAGTCTTGGAGTCTTGGAATCGTGGGTTTTGAATCTTGGAGTCTTGGAGTCTTGGAGTCTTGGAGTCTTGGAGTCTTGGAATCTTGGGTCTTAGAGTCTTGGAGTCTTGGAGTCTTGGAGTCTTGGAATCGTGGGTCTTGAATCTTGGAGTCTTGGAGTCTTGGAGTCTTGGAGTCTTGGATTCGTGGGTTTTGAATCTTGGAGTCTTGGAGTCTTGGAGTCTTGGAGTCTTGGAGTCTTGGAGTCTTGGGGTCTTGGGGTCTTGGAGTCTTGGAGTCTTGGAGTCTTGGAGTCTTGGAGTCTTGGAGTCTTGGGTCTTGGAGTCTTGGAGTCTGGGAGTCTTGGAGTCTTGGAGTCTTGGAATCTTGGGTCTTGGAATCTTGGGTCTTGGAGTCTTGGAGTCTTGGAGTCTGGGAGTCTTGGAATCGTGGGTCTTGGAGTCTTGGAGTCTTGGAGTCTTGGAGTCTTGGAGTCTTGGAGTCTTGGAATCTTGGGTCTTGGAGTCTTGGAGTCTTGGAGTCTTGGAATCGTGAGTCTTGGAGTCTTGGAGTCTTGGAGTCTTGGAGTCTTGGAGTCTTGGAATCGTGGGTCTTGAATCTTGGAGTCTTGGCGTCTAAGAATTGTGGGTCTTGAATCTTGGAGTCTTGGAGTCTTGGAGTCTTGGAGTCTTGGAATCGTGGGTCTTGGAGTCTTGGAGTCTTGGAGTCTTGGAGTCTTGGAGTCTTGGAGTCTTGGAGTCTTGGAATCTTGGGTCTTGGAGTGTTGGAGTCTTGGAGTCTTGGAATCGTGAGTCTTGGAGTCTTGGAGTCTTGGAGTCTTGGAGTCTTGGAGTCTTGGAATCGTGGGTCTTGAATCTTGGAGTCTTGGAGTCTTAGAATTGTGGGTCTTGAATCTTGGAGTCTTGGAGTCTTGGAGTCTTGGAGTCTTGGAGTCTTGGAATCGTTGGTCTTGGAGTCTTGAAGTCTTGGAGTCTTGGAGTCTTGGAGTCTTGGAGTCTTGGAATCTTGGGTCTTGGAATCTTGGGTCCTGGAATCTTGGGTCTTGGAGTCTTGGAGTCTTGGAGTCTTGGAATCGTGGCTCTTGAATCTTGGAGTCTTGGAGTCTTGGAGTCTTGGAATCCTGGGTCTTGAATCTTGGAGTCTTGGAGTCTTGGAGTCTTGGAATCGTGGGTCTTGGAGTCTTGGAGACTTGGAGTCTTGGAGTCTTGGAGTCTTGAATCTTGGAGTCTTGGAGTCTTGGAATCTTGGGTCTTGGAGTCTTGGAGTCTTGGAGTCTTGGAGTCTTGGAGTCTTGGAGTCTTGGAGTCTTGGAGTCTTGGAGTCTTGGAGTCCTGGAATCTTGGGTCTTGGAGTCTTGGAGTCTTGGAATCGTGGGTCTTGGAGTCTTGGAGTCTTGGAGTCTTGGAGTCTTGGAGTCTTGGAGTCTTGGAGTCTTGGAATCTTGGGTCTTGGAGTCTTGGAGTCTTGGAATCTTGGGTCTTGGAGTCTTGGAGTCTTGGAATCTTGGGTCTTGGAATCTTGGGTCTTGGAGTCTTGGAGTCTTGGAATCGTGGGTCTTGGAGTCTTGGAGTCTTGGAGTCTTGGAGTTTTGGAATCTTGGGTCTTGGAGTCTTGGAGTCTTGGAGTCTTGGAGTCTTGGAGTCTTGGAGTCTTGGAGTCTTGGAGTCTTGGAGTCTTGAATCTTGGAGTCTTGGAGTCTTGGAGTCTTGGAATCGTGGGTCTTGAATCTTGGAGTCTTGGAGTCTTGGAATCTTGGAATCTTGGGTCTTGGAGTCTTGGAGTCTTGGAGTCTTGGAGTCTTGGAGTCTTGGAGTCTTGGAATCTTGGGTCTTGGAGTCTTGGAGTCTTGGAGTCTTGGAGTCTTGGAGTCTTGGAATCTTGGAATCTTGGAATCTTGGGTCTTGGAGTCTTGGAGTCTTGGAGTCTTGGAGTCTTGGAATCTTTGGTCTTGGTGTCTTGGAGTCTTGGAGTCTTGGAGTCTTGGAATCGTGAGTCTTGGAATCGTGGGTCTTGAATCTTGGAGTCTTGGAGTCTTGGAATCTTGGGTCTTGGAGTCTTGGAGTCTTGGAATCTTGGGTCTTGGAATCTTGGGTCTTGGAGTCTTGGAGTCTTGGAATCGTGGGTCTTGGAGTCTTGGAGTCTTGGAGTTTTGGAATCTTGGGTCTTGGAGTCTTGGAGTCTTGGAGTCTTGGAGTCTTGGAGTCTTGGAATCGTGGGTCTTGAATCTTGGAGTCTTGGAGTCTTGGAGTCTTGGAGTCTTGGAGTCTTGGAATCGTGGGTCTTGAATCTTGGAGTCTTGGAGTCTTGGAGTCTTGGAATCTTGGGTCTTGGAGTCTTGGAGTCTTGGAGTCTTGGAGTCTTGGAGTCTTGGAGTCTTGGAATCTTGGGTCTTGGAGTCTTGGAGTCTTGGAGTCTTGGAGTCCTGGAGTCTTGGAGTCTTGGAGTCTTGGAATCTTGGAATCTTGGGTCTTGGAGTCTTGGAGTCTTGGAGTCTTGGAGTCTTGGAGTCTTGGAGTCTTGGAATCTTGGGTCTTGGTGTCTTGGAGTCTTGGAGTCTTGGAGTCTTGGAATCGTGAGTCTTGGAATCGTGGGTCTTGAATCTTGGAGTCTTGGAGTCTTGGAATCGTGGGTCTTGAATCTTAGAGTCTTGGAGTCTTGGAGTCTTGGAGTCTTGGAGTCTTGGAGTCTTGGAATCGTGGGTCTTGAATCTTGGAGACTTGGAGTCTTGGAATCGTGGGTCTTGGAATCTTGGGTCTTGGAGTCTTGGAGTCTTGGAGTCTTGGAGTCTTGGAGTCTTGGAATCTTGGGTCTTGGAGTCTTGGGGTCTTGGAGTCTTGGAGTCTTGGAGTCTTGGAGTCTTGGAGTCTTGGAATCATGGGTCTTGAATCTTGGAGTCTTAGAGTCTTGGAGTCTTGGAATCGTGGGTCTTGGAGTCTTGGAGTCTTGGAGTCTTGGAGTCTGGGAGTCTTGGAATCGTGGGTCTTGGAGTCTTGGAGTCTTGGAGTCTTGGAGTCTTGGAATCTTGGGTCTTGGAGTCTTGGAGTCTTGGAGTCTTGGAGTCTTGGAATCTTGGGTCTTGGAGTCTTGGAGTCTTGGAATATTGGGTCTTGGAGTCTTGGAGTCTTGGAATCTTGGGTCTTGGAATCTTGGGTCTTGGAGTCTTGGAGTCTTGGAGTCTTGGAATCTTGGGTCTTGGAATCTTGGGTCTTGGAGTCTTGGAGTCTTGGAGTCTTGGAATCGTGGTCTTGAATCTTGGAGTCTTGGAGTCTTGGAGTCTTGGAATCGTGGGTCTTGAATCTTGGAGTCTTGGAGTCTTGGAGTCTTGGAGCCTTGGAGTCTTGGAGTCTTGGAGTCTTGGAGTCTTGGAATCTTGGGTCTTGGAGTCTTGGAGTCTTGGAGTCTTGGAATCTTGGGTCTTGGAGTCTTGGAGTCTTGGAATCTTGGAACTTGGAATCTTGGGTCTTGGAGTCTTGGAGTCTTGGAGTCTTGGAGTCTTGGAGTCTTGGAGTCTTGGAGTCTTGGGTCTTGGAGTCTTGGAATCTTGAGTCTTGAAACTTGGAGTCTTGGAGTCTTGGAATCGTGGGTCTTGGAGTCTTGGAGTCTTGGAGTCTTGGAGTCTTGGAGTCCTGGAGTCTTAGAGTCTTGAATCTTGGAGTCTTGGAGTCTTGGAATCGTGGGTCTTGAATCTTGGAGTCTTGGAGTCTTGGAATCGTGGGTCTTGAATCTTGGAGTCTTGGAGTCTTGGAATCTTGGGTCTTGGAGTCATGGAGTCTTGGAATCTTGGGTCTTGGAATATTGGGTCTTGGAGTCTTGGAGTCTTGGAGTCTTGGAATCTTGGGTCTTGGAGTCTTGGGTCTTGGAGTCTTGGAGTCTTGGAGTCTTGGAGTCTTGGAGTCTTGGAGTCTTGGAGTCTTGGAATCTTGGGTCTTGGAGTCTTGGAGTCTTGGAATCTTGGGTCTTGGAATCTTGGGTCTTGGAGTCTTGGAGTCTTGGAGTCTTGGGTCTTGGAATCTTGGGTCTTGGAATCTTGGAGTCTTGGAGTCTTGGAGTCTTGGAGTCTTGGAATCTTGGGTCTTGGAATCTTGGGTCTTGGAGTCTTGGAGTCTTGGAGTCTTGGAATCTTGGGTCTTGGAATCTTGGGTCTTGGAGTCTTGGAGTCTTGGAATCTTGGGTCTTGGAATCTTGGGTCTTGGAGTCTTGGAGTCTTGGAGTCTTGGAGTCTTGGAGTCTTGGAATCTTGGGTCTTGGAGTCTTGGAGTCTTGGAGTCTTGGAGTCTTGTAGTCTTGGAATCTTGGGTCTTGGAATCTTGGGTCTTGGAGTCTTGGAATCTTGGGTCTTGGAATCTTGGGTCTTGGAATCTTGGGTCTTGGAGTCTTGGAGTCTTGGAGTCTTGGAGTCTTGGAGTCTTGGAGTGTTGGAATCTTGGGTCTTGGAGTCTTGGAGTCTTGGAGTCTTGGAGTCTTGGAATCTTGGGTCTTGGAGTCTTGGAGTCTTGGAGTCTTGGAGTCTTGGAATCGTGAGTCTTGGAGTCTTGGAGTCTTGGAATCTTGGGTCTTGGAATCTTGGGTCTTGGAGTCTTGGAGTCTTGGAGTCTTTGAGTCTTGGAATCGTGGGTCTTGAATCTTGGAGTCTTGGAGTCTTGGAGTCTTGGAATCGTGGGTCTTGAATCTTGGAGTCTTGGAGTCTTGGAATCGTGGGTCTTGAATCTTGGAGTCTTGGAGTCTTGGAGACTTGGAGTCTTGGAATCGTGGGTCTTGGAATCTTGGGTCTTGGAGTCTTGGAGTCTTGGAGTCTTGGAGTCTTGGAATCTTGGGTCTTGGAGTCTTGGAGTCTTGGAGTCTTGGAGTCTTGGAGTCTTGGAATCTTGGAATCTTGGAGTCTTGGAGTCTTGGAGTCTTGGAATCTTGGGTCTTGGAGTCTTGGAGTCTTGGAATCTTGGGTCTTGGAGTCTTGGAGTCTTGGAGTCTTGGAGTCTTGGAATCGTGAGTCTTGGAGTCTTGGAGTCTTGGAATCGTGAGTCTTGGAGTCTTGGAATCTTGGGTCTTGGAATCTTGGGTCTTGGAGTCTTGGAGTCTTGGAGTCTTTGAGTCTTGGAATCGTGGGTCTTGAATCTTGGAGTCTTGGAGTCTTGGAGTCTTGGAGTCTTGGAGTCTTGGAATCTTGGGTCTTGGAATCTTGGGTCTTGGAGTCTTGGAGTCTTGTAGTCTTGGAATCTTGCGTCTTGGAATCTTGGGTCTTGGAGTCTTGGAGTATTGGAATCTTGGGTCTTGGAATCTTGGGTCTTGGAATCTTGGGTCTTGGAGTCTTGGAGTCTTGGAGTCTTGGAGTCTTGGAGTCTTGGAATCTTGGGTCTTGGAGTCTTGGAGTCTTGGAGTCTTGGAGTCTTGGAATCGTGAGTCTTGGAGTTTTGGAGTCTTGGAATCTTGGGTCTTGGAATCTTGGGTCTTGGAGTCTTGGAGTCTTGGAGTCTTTGAGTCTTGGAATCGTGGATCTTGAATCTTGGAGTCTTGGAGTCTTGGAGTCTTGGAGTCTTGGAGTCTTGGAGTCTTGGAATCGTGGGTCTTGAATCTTGGAGTCTTGGAGTCTTGGAATCGTGGGTCTTGAATCTTGGAGTCTTGGAGTCTTGGAGTCTTGGAGTCTTGGAGTCTTGGAGTCTTGGAGTCTTGGAGTCTTGGAATCTTGGGTCTTGGAGTCTTGGAGTCTTGGAGTCTTGGAGTCTTGGAGTCTTGGAGTCTTGGAGTCTTGGAATCGTGAGTCTTGGAGTCTTGGAGTCTTGGAATCTTGGGTCTTGGAATCTTGGGTCTTGGAGTCTTGGAGTCTTGGAGTCTTGGAGTCTTGGAATCGTGGGTCTTGAATCTTGGAGTCTTGGAGTCTTGGAATCGTGGGTCTTGAATCTTGGAGTCTTGGAGTCTTGGAGACTTGGAGTCTTGGAATCGTGGGTCTTGGAATCTTGGGTCTTGGAGTCTTGGAGTCTTGGAGTCTTGGAGTCTTGGAATCTTGGGTCTTGGAGTCTTGGAGTCTTGGAGTCTTGGAGTCTTGGAGTCTTGGAATTTGGGTCTTGGAGTCTTGGAGTCTTGGAGTCTTGGAGTCTTGGGTCTTGGAGTCTTGGAGTCTTGGAGTCTTGGAGTCTTGGAGTCTTGGAGTCTTGGAATCTTGGGTCTTGGAGTCTTGGAGTCTTGGAGTCTTGGAGTCTTGGAACCTTGGGTCTTGGAGTCTTGGAGTCTTGGAGTCTTGGAGTCTTGGAGTCTTGGAATCGTGAGTCTTGGAGTCTTGGAGTCTTGGAATCTTGGGTCTTGGAATCTTGGGTCTTGGAGTCTTGGAGTCTTGGAGTCTTTGAGTCTTTGAGTCTTGGAATCGTGGGTCTTGAATCTTGGAGTCTTGGAGTCTTGGAGTCTTGGAGTCTTGGAGTCTTGGAGTCTTGGAGTCTTGTAGTCTTGGAATCTTGGGTCTTGGAATCTTGGGTCTTGGAGTCTTGGAGTCTTGTAGTCTTGGAATCTTGGGTCTTGGAATCTTGGGTCTTGGAGTCTTGGAATCTTGGGTCTTGGAATCTTGGGTCTTGGAATCTTGGGTCTTGGAGTCTTGGAGTCTTGGAGTCTTGGAGTCTTGGAATCTTGGGTCTTGGAGTCTTGGAGTCTTGGAGTCTTGGAGTCTTGGAATCTTGGGTCTTGGAGTCTTGGAGTCTTGGAATCGTGAGTCTTGGAGTTTTGGAGTCTTGGAATCTTGGGTCTTGGAGTCTTGGAGTCTTGGAGTCTTGGAGTCTTGGAGTCTTGGAGTCTTGGAGTCTTGGAGTCTTGGAATCTTGGGTCTTGGAGTCTTGGAGTCTTGGAATCTTGGAGTCTTGGAATCTTGGGTCTTGGAGTCTTGGAGTCTTGGAGTCTTGGAGTCTTGGAGTCTTGGAGTCTTGGAATCTTGGGTCTTGGAATCTTGGGTCTTGGAGTCTTGGAGTCTTGGAGTATTGGAATCTTGGGTCTTGGAATCTTGGGTCTTGGAGTCTTGGAGTCTTGGAATCTTGGGTCTTGGAGTCTTGGGTCTTGGAGTCTTGGAGTCTTGGAGTCTTGGAATCTTGGGTCTTGGAGTCTTGGAGTCTTGGAGTCTTGGAGTCTTGGAGTCTTGGAGTCTTGGAGTCTTGGAGTCTTGGAGTCTTGGAATCGTGGGTCTTGGAGTCTTGGAATCTTGGAGTCTTGGAGTCTTGGAGTCTTGGAGTCTTGGAATCGTGAGTCTTGGAGTCTTGGAGTCTTGGAGTCTTGGAATCTTGGGTCTTGGAATCTTGGGTCTTGGAGTCTTGGAGTCTTGGAGTATTGGAATCTTGGGTCTTGGAATCTTGGGTCTTGGAGTCTTGGAGTCTTGGAATCTTGGGTCTTGGAGTCTTGGGTCTTGGAGTCTTGGAGTCTTGGAGTCTTGGAATATTGGGTCTTGGAGTCTTGGAGTCTTGGAGTCTTGGAGTCTTGGAGTCTTGGAGTCTTGGAGTCTTGGAATCGTGGGTCTTGGAGTCTTGGAGTCTTGGAGTCTTGGAATCGTGGGTCTTGGAGTCTTGGAATCTTGGAGTCTTGGAGTCTTGGAGTCTTGGAGTCTTGGAATCGTGGGTCTTGGAGTCTTGGAGTCTTGGAGTCTTGGAATCTTGGGTCTTGGAGTCTTGGAGTCTTGGAGTCTTGGAGTCTTGGAGTCTTGGAGTCTTGGAGTCTTGGAATCGTGGGTCTTGGAGTCTTGGAGTCTTGGAGTCTTGGAATCTTGGGTCTTGGAGTCTTGGAGTCTTGGAGTCTTGGAGTCTTGGAGTCTTGGAGTCTTGGAATCGTGGGTCTTGGAGTCTTGGAGTCTTGGAGTCTTGGAGTCTTGTAGTCTTGGAGTCTTGGAGTCTTGGAGTCTTGGAGTCTTGGAGTCTTGGAATCTTGGAGTCTTGGAGTCTTGGAGTCTTGGAATCTTGGGTCTTGGAGTTTTGGAGTCTTGGAATCTTGGATCTAGGAATCTTGGGTCTTGGAATCTTGGGTCTTGGAGTCTTGGAGTCTTGGAGTCTTGGAGTCTTGGAGTCTTGGAATCGTGGGTCTTGAATCTTGGGTCTTGGAGTCTTGGAGTCTTGGAGTCTTGGAGTCTTGGAATCTTGGGTCTTGGAGTCTTGGAGTCTTGGAGTTTTGGAGTCTTGGAGTCTTGGAGTATTGGAGTCTTGGAGTCTTGGAGTTTTGGAATCGTGGGTCTTGGAGTCTTGGAGTCTTGGAGTCTTGGAATCTTGGGTCCTGGAATCTTGGGTCTTGAATCTTGGAGTCTTGGAGACTTGGAATCGTGGGTCTTGAATCTTGGAGTCTTGGAGTCTTGGAGTCTTGGAATCGTGGGTCTTGAATCTTGGAGTCTTGGAGACTTGGAATCGTGGGTCTTGAATCTTGGAGTCTTGGAGTCTTGGAGTCTTGGAGTTTTGGAGTCTTGGAGTCTTGGAGTCTTGGAGTCTTGGAATCTTGGGTCTTGGAGTCTTGGAGTCTTGGAGTCTTGGAATCTTGGGTCCTGGAATCTTGGGTCTTGGAGTCTTGAAATCGTGGGTCTTGGAATCTTGGGTCTTGGAGTCTTGGAGTCTTGGAATCTTGGGTCTTGGAGTCTTGGAGTCTTGGAGTCTTGGAGTCTTGGAGTCTTGGAGTCTTGGAGTCTTGGAATCTTGGGTCTTGGAGTCTTGGAGTCTTGGAGTCTTGGAATCTTGGAATCTTGGGTCTTGGAGTCTTGGAGTCTTGGAGTCTTGGAGTCTTGGAGTCTTGGAATCTTGGGTCTTGGAGTCTTAGAGTCTTGGAGTCTTGGAGTCTTGGAGTCTTGGAATCTTGGGTCTTGGAATCTTGGGTCTTGGAGTCTTGGAGTCTTGGAGTATTGGAATCTTGGGTCTTGGAATCTTGGGTCTTGGAGTCTTGGAGTCTTGGAGTATTGGAATCTTGGGTCTTGGAATCTTGGGTCTTGGAGTCTTGGAGTCTTGGAATCTTGGGTCTTGGAGTCTTAAATCTTGGAGTCTTGGAGTCTTGGAGTCTTGGAATCTTGGAGTCTTGGAGTCTTGGAGTCTTGGAGTCTTGGAGTCTTGAAGTCTTGGAGTCTTGGAGACTTGGAATCGTGGGTCTTGAATCTTGGAGTCTTGGAGTCTTGGAGTCTTGGAATCGTGGGTCTTGAATCTTGGAGTCTTGGAGACTTGGAATCGTGGGTCTTGAATCTTGGAGTCTTGGAGTCTTGGAGTCTTGGAGTTTTGGAGTCTTGGAGTCTTGGAGTCTTGGAGTCTTGGAATCTTGGGTCTTGGAGTCTTGGAGTCTTGGAGTCTTGGAATCTTGGGTCCTGGAATCTTGGGTCTTGGAGTCTTGAAATCGTGGGTCTTGGAATCTTGGGTCTTGGAGTCTTGGAGTCTTGGAATCTTGGGTCTTGGAGTCTTGGAGTCTTGGAGTCTTGGAGTCTTGGAGTCTTGGAGTCTTGGAGTCTTGGAATCTTGGGTCTTGGAGTCTTGGAGTCTTGGAGTCTTGGAATCTTGGAATCTTGGGTCTTGGAGTCTTGGAGTCTTGGAGTCTTGGAGTCTTGGAGTCTTGGAATCTTGGGTCTTGGAGTCTTAGAGTCTTGGAGTCTTGGAGTCTTGGAGTCTTGGAATCTTGGGTCTTGGAATCTTGGGTCTTGGAGTCTTGGAGTCTTGGAGTATTGGAATCTTGGGTCTTGGAATCTTGGGTCTTGGAGTCTTGGAGTCTTGGAGTATTGGAATCTTGGGTCTTGGAATCTTGGGTCTTGGAGTCTTGGAGTCTTGGAATCTTGGGTCTTGGAGTCTTAAATCTTGGAGTCTTGGAGTCTTGGAGTCTTGGAATCTTGGAGTCTTGGAGTCTTGGAGTCTTGGAGTCTTGAAGTCTTGGAGTCTTGGAATCGTGGGTCTTGGAGTCTTGGAGTCTTGGAATCGTGGGTCTTGGAGTCTTGGAATCTTGGAGTCTTGGAGTCTTGGAGTCTTGGAATCGTGGGTCTTGGAGTCTTGGAATCTTGGGTCTTGGAGTCTTGGAGTCTTGGAGTCTTGGAGTCTTGGAGTCTTGGAGTCTTGGAATCGTGGGTCTTGGAGTCTTGGAGTCTTGGAGTCTTGGAGTCTTGGAGTCTTGGAGTCTTGGAATCTTGGGTCTTGGAATCTTGGGTCTTGGAGTCTTGGAGTCTTGGAATCTTGGGTCCTGGAATCTTGGGTCTTGGAGTCTTGGAGTCTTGTAGTCTTGGAATCTTGCGTCTTGGAATCTTGGGTCTTGGAGTCTTGGAGTATTGGAATCTTGGGTCTTGGAATCTTGGGTCTTGGAATCTTGGGTCTTGGAGTCTTGGAGTCTTGGAGTCTTGGAGTCTTGGAGTCTTGGAATCTTGGGTCTTGGAGTCTTGGAGTCTTGGAGTCTTGGAGTCTTGGAATCGTGAGTCTTGGAGTTTTGGAGTCTTGGAATCTTGGGTCTTGGAATCTTGGGTCTTGGAGTCTTGGAGTCTTGGAGTCTTTGAGTCTTGGAATCGTGGATCTTGAATCTTGGAGTCTTGGAGTCTTGGAGTCTTGGAGTCTTGGAGTCTTGGAGTCTTGGAATCGTGGGTCTTGAATCTTGGAGTCTTGGAGTCTTGGAATCGTGGGTCTTGAATCTTGGAGTCTTGGAGTCTTGGAGTCTTGGAGTCTTGGAGTCTTGGAGTCTTGGAGTCTTGGAGTCTTGGAATCTTGGGTCTTGGAGTCTTGGAGTCTTGGAGTCTTGGAGTCTTGGAGTCTTGGAGTCTTGGAGTCTTGGAATCGTGAGTCTTGGAGTCTTGGAGTCTTGGAATCTTGGGTCTTGGAATCTTGGGTCTTGGAGTCTTGGAGTCTTGGAGTCTTGGAGTCTTGGAATCGTGGGTCTTGAATCTTGGAGTCTTGGAGTCTTGGAATCGTGGGTCTTGAATCTTGGAGTCTTGGAGTCTTGGAGACTTGGAGTCTTGGAATCGTGGGTCTTGGAATCTTGGGTCTTGGAGTCTTGGAGTCTTGGAGTCTTGGAGTCTTGGAATCTTGGGTCTTGGAGTCTTGGAGTCTTGGAGTCTTGGAGTCTTGGAGTCTTGGAATTTGGGTCTTGGAGTCTTGGAGTCTTGGAGTCTTGGAGTCTTGGGTCTTGGAGTCTTGGAGTCTTGGAGTCTTGGAGTCTTGGAGTCTTGGAGTCTTGGAATCTTGGGTCTTGGAGTCTTGGAGTCTTGGAGTCTTGGAGTCTTGGAACCTTGGGTCTTGGAGTCTTGGAGTCTTGGAGTCTTGGAGTCTTGGAGTCTTGGAATCGTGAGTCTTGGAGTCTTGGAGTCTTGGAATCTTGGGTCTTGGAATCTTGGGTCTTGGAGTCTTGGAGTCTTGGAGTCTTTGAGTCTTTGAGTCTTGGAATCGTGGGTCTTGAATCTTGGAGTCTTGGAGTCTTGGAGTCTTGGAGTCTTGGAGTCTTGGAGTCTTGGAGTCTTGTAGTCTTGGAATCTTGGGTCTTGGAATCTTGGGTCTTGGAGTCTTGGAGTCTTGTAGTCTTGGAATCTTGGGTCTTGGAATCTTGGGTCTTGGAGTCTTGGAATCTTGGGTCTTGGAATCTTGGGTCTTGGAATCTTGGGTCTTGGAGTCTTGGAGTCTTGGAGTCTTGGAGTCTTGGAATCTTGGGTCTTGGAGTCTTGGAGTCTTGGAGTCTTGGAGTCTTGGAATCTTGGGTCTTGGAGTCTTGGAGTCTTGGAATCGTGAGTCTTGGAGTTTTGGAGTCTTGGAATCTTGGGTCTTGGAGTCTTGGAGTCTTGGAGTCTTGGAGTCTTGGAGTCTTGGAGTCTTGGAGTCTTGGAGTCTTGGAATCTTGGGTCTTGGAGTCTTGGAGTCTTGGAATCTTGGAGTCTTGGAATCTTGGGTCTTGGAGTCTTGGAGTCTTGGAGTCTTGGAGTCTTGGAGTCTTGGAGTCTTGGAATCTTGGGTCTTGGAATCTTGGGTCTTGGAGTCTTGGAGTCTTGGAGTATTGGAATCTTGGGTCTTGGAATCTTGGGTCTTGGAGTCTTGGAGTCTTGGAATCTTGGGTCTTGGAGTCTTGGGTCTTGGAGTCTTGGAGTCTTGGAGTCTTGGAATCTTGGGTCTTGGAGTCTTGGAGTCTTGGAGTCTTGGAGTCTTGGAGTCTTGGAGTCTTGGAGTCTTGGAGTCTTGGAGTCTTGGAATCGTGGGTCTTGGAGTCTTGGAATCTTGGAGTCTTGGAGTCTTGGAGTCTTGGAGTCTTGGAATCGTGAGTCTTGGAGTCTTGGAGTCTTGGAGTCTTGGAATCTTGGGTCTTGGAATCTTGGGTCTTGGAGTCTTGGAGTCTTGGAGTATTGGAATCTTGGGTCTTGGAATCTTGGGTCTTGGAGTCTTGGAGTCTTGGAATCTTGGGTCTTGGAGTCTTGGGTCTTGGAGTCTTGGAGTCTTGGAGTCTTGGAATATTGGGTCTTGGAGTCTTGGAGTCTTGGAGTCTTGGAGTCTTGGAGTCTTGGAGTCTTGGAGTCTTGGAATCGTGGGTCTTGGAGTCTTGGAGTCTTGGAGTCTTGGAATCGTGGGTCTTGGAGTCTTGGAATCTTGGAGTCTTGGAGTCTTGGAGTCTTGGAGTCTTGGAATCGTGGGTCTTGGAGTCTTGGAGTCTTGGAGTCTTGGAATCTTGGGTCTTGGAGTCTTGGAGTCTTGGAGTCTTGGAGTCTTGGAGTCTTGGAGTCTTGGAGTCTTGGAATCGTGGGTCTTGGAGTCTTGGAGTCTTGGAGTCTTGGAATCTTGGGTCTTGGAGTCTTGGAGTCTTGGAGTCTTGGAGTCTTGGAGTCTTGGAGTCTTGGAATCGTGGGTCTTGGAGTCTTGGAGTCTTGGAGTCTTGGAGTCTTGTAGTCTTGGAGTCTTGGAGTCTTGGAGTCTTGGAGTCTTGGAGTCTTGGAATCTTGGAGTCTTGGAGTCTTGGAGTCTTGGAATCTTGGGTCTTGGAGTTTTGGAGTCTTGGAATCTTGGATCTAGGAATCTTGGGTCTTGGAATCTTGGGTCTTGGAGTCTTGGAGTCTTGGAGTCTTGGAGTCTTGGAGTCTTGGAATCGTGGGTCTTGAATCTTGGGTCTTGGAGTCTTGGAGTCTTGGAGTCTTGGAGTCTTGGAATCTTGGGTCTTGGAGTCTTGGAGTCTTGGAGTTTTGGAGTCTTGGAGTCTTGGAGTATTGGAGTCTTGGAGTCTTGGAGTTTTGGAATCGTGGGTCTTGGAGTCTTGGAGTCTTGGAGTCTTGGAATCTTGGGTCCTGGAATCTTGGGTCTTGAATCTTGGAGTCTTGGAGACTTGGAATCGTGGGTCTTGAATCTTGGAGTCTTGGAGTCTTGGAGTCTTGGAATCGTGGGTCTTGAATCTTGGAGTCTTGGAGACTTGGAATCGTGGGTCTTGAATCTTGGAGTCTTGGAGTCTTGGAGTCTTGGAGTTTTGGAGTCTTGGAGTCTTGGAGTCTTGGAGTCTTGGAATCTTGGGTCTTGGAGTCTTGGAGTCTTGGAGTCTTGGAATCTTGGGTCCTGGAATCTTGGGTCTTGGAGTCTTGAAATCGTGGGTCTTGGAATCTTGGGTCTTGGAGTCTTGGAGTCTTGGAATCTTGGGTCTTGGAGTCTTGGAGTCTTGGAGTCTTGGAGTCTTGGAGTCTTGGAGTCTTGGAGTCTTGGAATCTTGGGTCTTGGAGTCTTGGAGTCTTGGAGTCTTGGAATCTTGGAATCTTGGGTCTTGGAGTCTTGGAGTCTTGGAGTCTTGGAGTCTTGGAGTCTTGGAATCTTGGGTCTTGGAGTCTTAGAGTCTTGGAGTCTTGGAGTCTTGGAGTCTTGGAATCTTGGGTCTTGGAATCTTGGGTCTTGGAGTCTTGGAGTCTTGGAGTATTGGAATCTTGGGTCTTGGAATCTTGGGTCTTGGAGTCTTGGAGTCTTGGAGTATTGGAATCTTGGGTCTTGGAATCTTGGGTCTTGGAGTCTTGGAGTCTTGGAATCTTGGGTCTTGGAGTCTTAAATCTTGGAGTCTTGGAGTCTTGGAGTCTTGGAATCTTGGAGTCTTGGAGTCTTGGAGTCTTGGAGTCTTGGAGTCTTGAAGTCTTGGAGTCTTGGAGACTTGGAATCGTGGGTCTTGAATCTTGGAGTCTTGGAGTCTTGGAGTCTTGGAATCGTGGGTCTTGAATCTTGGAGTCTTGGAGACTTGGAATCGTGGGTCTTGAATCTTGGAGTCTTGGAGTCTTGGAGTCTTGGAGTTTTGGAGTCTTGGAGTCTTGGAGTCTTGGAGTCTTGGAATCTTGGGTCTTGGAGTCTTGGAGTCTTGGAGTCTTGGAATCTTGGGTCCTGGAATCTTGGGTCTTGGAGTCTTGAAATCGTGGGTCTTGGAATCTTGGGTCTTGGAGTCTTGGAGTCTTGGAATCTTGGGTCTTGGAGTCTTGGAGTCTTGGAGTCTTGGAGTCTTGGAGTCTTGGAGTCTTGGAGTCTTGGAATCTTGGGTCTTGGAGTCTTGGAGTCTTGGAGTCTTGGAATCTTGGAATCTTGGGTCTTGGAGTCTTGGAGTCTTGGAGTCTTGGAGTCTTGGAGTCTTGGAATCTTGGGTCTTGGAGTCTTAGAGTCTTGGAGTCTTGGAGTCTTGGAGTCTTGGAATCTTGGGTCTTGGAATCTTGGGTCTTGGAGTCTTGGAGTCTTGGAGTATTGGAATCTTGGGTCTTGGAATCTTGGGTCTTGGAGTCTTGGAGTCTTGGAGTATTGGAATCTTGGGTCTTGGAATCTTGGGTCTTGGAGTCTTGGAGTCTTGGAATCTTGGGTCTTGGAGTCTTAAATCTTGGAGTCTTGGAGTCTTGGAGTCTTGGAATCTTGGAGTCTTGGAGTCTTGGAGTCTTGGAGTCTTGAAGTCTTGGAGTCTTGGAATCGTGGGTCTTGGAGTCTTGGAGTCTTGGAATCGTGGGTCTTGGAGTCTTGGAATCTTGGAGTCTTGGAGTCTTGGAGTCTTGGAATCGTGGGTCTTGGAGTCTTGGAATCTTGGGTCTTGGAGTCTTGGAGTCTTGGAGTCTTGGAGTCTTGGAGTCTTGGAGTCTTGGAATCGTGGGTCTTGGAGTCTTGGAGTCTTGGAGTCTTGGAGTCTTGGAGTCTTGGAGTCTTGGAATCTTGGGTCTTGGAATCTTGGGTCTTGGAGTCTTGGAGTCTTGGAATCTTGGGTCCTGGAATCTTGGGTCTTGGAGTCTTGGAGTCTTGGAGTCTTGGAATCGTGGCTCTTGAATCTTGGAGTCTTGGAGTCTTGGAGTCTTGGAATCGTGGGTCTTGAATCTTGGAGTCTTGGAGTCTTGGAGTCTTGGAATCGTGGGTCTTGGAGTCTTGGAGACTTGGAATCTTGGAGTCTTGGAGTCTTGAATCTTGGAGTCTTGGAGTCTTGGAATCTTGGGTCTTGGAGTCTTGGAGTCTTGGAGTCTTGGAGTCTTGGAGTCTTGGAGTCTTGGAGTCTTGGAGTCTTGGAATCTTGGGTCTTGGAGTCTTGGAGTCTTGGAATCGTGGGTCTTGGAGTCTTGGAGTCTTGGAGTCTTGGAGTCTTGGAGTCTTGGAGTCTTGGAGTCTTGGAATCTTGGGTCTTGGAGTCTTGGAGTCTTGGAGTCTTGGAATCTTGGGTCTTGGAGTCTTGGAGTCTTGGAATCTTGGGTCTTGGAATCTTGGGTCTTGGAGTCTTGGAGTCTTGGAATCGTGGGTCTTGGAGTCTTGGAGTCTTGGAGTCTTGGAGTTTTGGAATCTTGGGTCTTGGAGTCTTGGAGTCTTGGAGTCTTGGAGTCTTGGAGTCTTGGAATCGTGGGTCTTGAATCTTGGAGTCTTGGAGTCTTGGAGTCTTGGAATCGTGGGTCTTGAATCTTGGAGTCTTGGAGTCTTGGAGTCTTGGAATCTTGGGTCTTGGAGTCTTGGAGTCTTGGAGTCTTGGAGTCTTGGAGTCTTGGAGTCTTGGAATCTTGGGTCTTGGAGTCTTGGAGTCTTGGAGTCTTGGAGTCTTGGAGTCTTGGAATCTTGGAATCTTGGGTCTTGGAGTCTTGGAGTCTTGGAGTATTGGAGTCTTGGAGTCTTGGAGTCTTGGAATCTTGGGTCTTGGTGTCTTGGAGTCTTGGAGTCTTGGAGTCTTGGAATCGTGAGTCTTGGAATCGTGGGTCTTGAATCTTGGAGTCTTGGAGTCTTGGAATCGTGGGTCTTGAATCTTAGAGTCTTGGAGTCTTGTAGTCTTGGAATCTTGGGTCTTGGAGTCTTGGAGTCTTGGAATCTTGGGTCTTGGAATCTTGGGTCTTGGAGTCTTGGAGTCTTGGAATCGTGGGTCTTGGAGTCTTGGAGTCTTGGAGTCTTGGAGTTTTGGAATCTTGGGTCTTGGAGTCTTGGAGTCTTGGAGTCTTGGAGTCTTGGAATCGTGGGTCTTGAATCTTGGAGTCTTGGAGTCTTGGAGTCTTGGAATCGTGGGTCTTGAATCTTGGAGTCTTGGAGTCTTGGAGTCTTGGAATCTTGGGTCTTGGAGTCTTGGAGCCTTGGAGTCTTGGAGTCTTGGAGTCTTGGAGTCTTGGAGTCTTGGAATCTTGGGTCTTGGAGTCTTGGAGTCTTGGAGTCTTGGAGTCTTGGAGTCTTGGAATCTTGGAGTCTTGGAGTCTTGGAGTCTTGGAGTCTTGGAGTCTTGGAATCGTGGTTCTTGGAGTCTTAGAGTCTTGGAGTCTTGGAGTCTTGGAGTCTTGGAGTCTTGGGTCTTGGAGTCTTGGAGTCTTGGAGTCTTGGAGTCTTGGAGTCTTGGAGTCTTGGAATCTTGGTCTTGGAGTCTTGGAGTCTTGGAGTCTTGGAGTCTTGGAGTCTTGGAATCTTGGGTCTTGGAATCTTGGGTCTTGGAATCTTGGGTCTTGGAATCTTGAGTCTTGGAGTCTTGGAGTCTTGGAGTCTTGGAGTCTTGGAGTCTTGGAATCTTGGGTCTTAGAGTCTTGGAGTCTTGGAGTCTTGGAATCGTGGGTTTTGAATCTTGGAGTCTTGGAGTCTTGGAGTCTTGGAGTCTTGGAGTCTTGGAATCTTGGGTCTTAGAGTCTTGGAGTCTTGGAGTCTTGGAGTCTTGGAATCGTGGGTCTTGAATCTTGGAGTCTTGGAGTCTTGGAGTCTTGGAGTCTTGGATTCGTGGGTTTTGAATCTTGGAGTCTTGGAGTCTTGGAGTCTTGGAGTCTTGGAGTCTTGGAGTCTTGGAGTCTTGGGGTCTTGGGGTCTTGGAGTCTTGGAGTCTTGGAGTCTTGGAGTCTTGGAGTCTTGGAGTCTTGGAGTCTTGGGTCTTGGAGTCTTGGAGTCTTGGAGTCTTGGAGTCTTGGAGTCTTGGAATCTTGGGTCTTGGAATCTTGGGTCTTGGAGTCTTGGAGTCTTGGAGTCTGGGAGTCTTGGAATCGTGGGTCTTGGAGTCTTGGAGTCTTGGAGTCTTGGAGTCTTGGAGTCTTGGAGTCTTGGAATCTTGGGTCTTGGAGTCTTGGAGTCTTGGAGTCTTGGAATCGTGAGTCTTGGAGTCATGGAGTCTTGGAGTCTTGGAGTCTTGGAGTCTTGGAATCGTGGGTCTTGAATCTTGGAGTCTTGGAGTCTTAGAATTGTGGGTCTTGAATCTTGGAGTCTTGGAGTCTTGGAGTCTTGGAGTCTTGGAATCGTGGGTCTTGGAGTCTTGGAGTCTTGGAGTCTTGGAGTCTTGGAGTCTTGGAGTCTTGGAATCTTGGGTCTTGGAGTGTTGGAGTCTTGGAGTCTTGGAATCGTGAGTCTTGGAGTCTTGGAGTCTTGGAGTCTTGGAGTCTTGGAGTCTTGGAATTGTGGGTCTTGAATCTTGGAGTCTTGGAGTCTTAGAATTGTGGGTCTTGAATCTTGGAGTCTTGGAGTCTTGGAGTCTTGGAGTCTTGGAGTCTTGGAATCGTGGGTCTTGGAGTCTTGGAGTCTTGGAGTCTTGGAGTCTTGGAGTCTTGGAGTCTTGGAGTCTTGGAATCTTGGGTCTTGGAATCTTGGGTCTTGGAGTCTTGGAGTCTTGGAATCTTGGGTCCTGGAATCTTGGGTCTTGGAGTCTTGGAGTCTTGGAGTCTTGGAATCGTGGCTCTTGAATCTTGGAGTCTTGGAGTCTTGGAGTCTTGGAATCGTGGGTCTTGAATCTTGGAGTCTTGGAGTCTTGGAGTCTTGGAATCGTGGGTCTTGGAGTCTTGGAGACTTGGAGTCTTGGAGTCTTGGAGTCTTGAATCTTGGAGTCTTGGAGTCTTGGAATCTTGGGTCTTGGAGTCTTGGAGTCTTGGAGTCTTGGAGTCTTGGAGTCTTGGACTCTTGGAGTCTTGGAGTCTTGGAGTCTTGGAATCTTGGGTCTTGGAGTCTTGGAGTCTTGGAATCGTGGGTCTTGGAGTCTTGGAGTCTTGGAGTCTTGGAGTCTTGGAGTCTTGGAGTCTTGGAGTTTTGGAATCTTGGGTCTTGGAGTCTTGGAGTCTTGGAGTCTTGGAGTCTTGGAATCGTGGGTCTTGAATCTTGGAGTCTTGGAGTCTTGGAGTCTTGGAATCGTGGGTCTTGAATCTTGGAGTCTTGGAGTCTTGGAGTCTTGGAATCTTGGGTCTTGGAGTCTTGGAGCCTTGGAGTCTTGGAGTCTTGGAGTCTTGGAGTCTTGGAGTCTTGGAGTCTTGGAATCTTGGGTCTTGGAGTCTTGGAGTCTTGGAGTCTTGGAGTCTTGGAGTCTTGGAATCTTGGAGTCTTGGAGTCTTGGAGTCTTGGAGTCTTGGAGTCTTGGAATCGTGGTTCTTGGAGTCTTAGAGTCTTGGAGTCTTGGAGTCTTGGAGTCTTGGAGTCTTGGGTCTTGGAGTCTTGGAGTCTTGGAGTCTTGGAGTCTTGGAGTCTTGGAGTCTTGGAATCTTGGTCTTGGAGTCTTGGAGTCTTGGAGTCTTGGAGTCTTGGAGTCTTGGAATCTTGGGTCTTGGAATCTTGGGTCTTGGAATTTTGGGTCTTGGAATCTTGAGTCTTGGAGTCTTGGAGTCTTGGAGTCTTGGAGTCTTGGAGTCTTGGAGTCTTGGAATCTTGGGTCTTAGAGTCTTGGAGTCTTGGAGTCTTGGAATCGTGGGTTTTGAATCTTGGAGTCTTGGAGTCTTGGAGTCTTGGAGTCTTGGAGTCTTGGAATCTTGGGTCTTAGAGTCTTGGAGTCTTGGAGTCTTGGAGTCTTGGAATCGTGGGTCTTGAATCTTGGAGTCTTGGAGTCTTGGAGTCTTGGAGTCTTGGATTCGTGGGTTTTGAATCTTGGAGTCTTGGAGTCTTGGAGTCTTGGAGTCTTGGAGTCTTGGAGTCTTGGAGTCTTGGGGTCTTGGGGTCTTGGAGTCTTGGAGTCTTGGAGTCTTGGAGTCTTGGAGTCTTGGAGTCTTGGAGTCTTGGGTCTTGGAGTCTTGGAGTCTTGGAGTCTTGGAGTCTTGGAGTCTTGGAATCTTGGGTCTTGGAATCTTGGGTCTTGGAGTCTTGGAGTCTTGGAGTCTGGGAGTCTTGGAATCGTGGGTCTTGGAGTCTTGGAGTCTTGGAGTCTTGGAGTCTTGGAGTCTTGGAGTCTTGGAATCTTGGGTCTTGGAGTCTTGGAGTCTTGGAGTCTTGGAATCGTGAGTCTTGGAGTCATGGAGTCTTGGAGTCTTGGAGTCTTGGAGTCTTGGAATCGTGGGTCTTGAATCTTGGAGTCTTGGAGTCTTAGAATTGTGGGTCTTGAATCTTGGAGTCTTGGAGTCTTGGAGTCTTGAAGTCTTGGAATCGTGGGTCTTGGAGTCTTGGAGTCTTGGAGTCTTGGAGTCTTGGAGTCTTGGAGTCTTGGAATCTTGGGTCTTGGAGTGTTGGAGTCTTGGAGTCTTGGAATCGTGAGTCTTGGAGTCTTGGAGTCTTGGAGTCTTGGAGTCTTGGAGTCTTGGAATTGTGGGTCTTGAATCTTGGAGTCTTGGAGTCTTAGAATTGTGGGTCTTGAATCTTGGAGTCTTGGAGTCTTGGAGTCTTGGAGTCTTGGAGTCTTGGAATCGTGGGTCTTGGAGTCTTGGAGTCTTGGAGTCTTGGAGTCTTGGAGTCTTGGAGTCTTGGAGTCTTGGAATCTTGGGTCTTGGAATCTTGGGTCTTGGAGTCTTGGAGTCTTGGAATCTTGGGTCCTGGAATCTTGGGTCTTGGAGTCTTGGAGTCTTGGAGTCTTGGAATCGTGGCTCTTGAATCTTGGAGTCTTGGAGTCTTGGAGTCTTGGAATCGTGGGTCTTGAATCTTGGAGTCTTGGAGTCTTGGAGTCTTGGAATCGTGGGTCTTGGAGTCTTGGAGACTTGGAGTCTTGGAGTCTTGGAGTCTTGAATCTTGGAGTCTTGGAGTCTTGGAATCTTGGGTCTTGGAGTCTTGGAGTCTTGGAGTCTTGGAGTCTTGGAGTCTTGGACTCTTGGAGTCTTGGAGTCTTGGAGTCTTGGAATCTTGGGTCTTGGAGTCTTGGAGTCTTGGAATCGTGGGTCTTGGAGTCTTGGAGTCTTGGAGTCTTGGAGTCTTGGAGTCTTGGAGTCTTGGAGTCTTGGAGTCTTGGAATCTTGGGTCTTGGAGTCTTGGAGTCTTGGAGTCTTGGAATCTTGGGTCTTGGAGTCTTGGAGTCTTGGAATCTTGGGTCTTGGAATCTTGGGTCTTGGAGTCTTGGAGTCTTGGAATCGTGGGTCTTGGAGTCTTGGAGTCTTGGAGTCTTGGAGTTTTGGAATCTTGGGTCTTGGAGTCTTGGAGTCTTGGAGTCTTGGAGTCTTGGAGTCTTGGAGTCTTGGAGTCTTGGAGTCTTGGAGTCTTGAATCTTGGAGTCTTGGAGTCTTGGAATCGTGGGTCTTGAATCTTGGAGTCTTGGAGTCTTGGAATCTTGGAATCTTGGGTCTTGGAGTCTTGGAGTCTTGGAGTCTTGGAGTCTTGGAGTCTTGGAATCTTGGGTCTTGGAGTCTTGGAGTCTTGGAGTCTTGGAGTCTTGGAGTCTTGGAGTCTTGGAATCTTGGAATCTTGGAATCTTGGGTCTTGGAGTCTTGGAGTCTTGGAGTCTTGGAGTCTTGGAGTCTTGGAATCTTTGGTCTTGGTGTCTTGGAGTCTTGGAGTCTTGGAGTCTTGGAATCGTGAGTCTTGGAATCGTGGGTCTTGAATCTTGGAGTCTTGGAGTCTTGGAATCGTGGGTCTTGAATCTTAGAGTCTTGGAGTCTTGGAGTCTTGGAATCTTGGGTCTTGGAGTCTTGGAGTCTTGGAATCTTGGGTCTTGGAATCTTGGGTCTTGGAGTCTTGGAGTCTTGGAATCGTGGGTCTTGGAGTCTTGGAGTCTTGGAGTTTTGGAATCTTGGGTCTTGGAGTCTTGGAGTCTTGGAGTCTTGGAGTCTTGGAGTCTTGGAGTCTTGGAGTCTTGGAATCGTGGGTCTTGAATCTTGGAGTCTTGGTGTCTTGGAGTCTTGGAGTCTTGGAGTCTTGGAATCGTGGGTCTTGAATCTTGGAGTCTTGGAGTCTTGGAGTCTTGGAATCTTGGGTCTTGGAGTCTTGGAGTCTTGGAGTCTTGGAGTCTTGGAGTCTTGGAGTCTTGGAGTCTTGGAATCTTGGGTCTTGGAGTCTTGGAGTCTTGGAGTCTTGGAGTCTTGGAGTCTTGGAGTCTTGGAATCTTGGAATCTTGGGTCTTGGAGTCTTGGAGTCTTGGAGTCTTGGAGTCTTGGAGTCTTGGAATCTTGGGTCTTGGTGTCTTGGAGTCTTGGAGTCTTGGAGTCTTGGAATCGTGAGTCTTGGAATCGTGGGTCTTGAATCTTGGAGTCTTGGAGTCTTGGAATCGTGGGTCTTGAATCTTAGAGTCTTGGAGTCTTGGAGTCTTGGAGTCTTGGAGTCTTGGAGTCTTGGAGTCTTGGAATCGTGGGTCTTGAATCTTGGAGACTTGGAGTCTTGGAATCGTGGGTCTTGGAATCTTGGGTCTTGGAGTCTTGGAGTCTTGGAGTCTTGGAGTCTTGGAGTCTTGGAATCTTGGGTCTTGGAGTCTTGGGGTCTTGGAGTCTTGGAGTCTTGGAGTCTTGGAGTCTTGGAGTCTTGGAATCATGGGTCTTGAATCTTGGAGTCTTAGAGTCTTGGAGTCTTGGAATCGTGGGTCTTGGAGTCTTGGAGTCTTGGAGTCTTGGAGTCTGGGAGTCTTGGAATCGTGGGTCTTGGAGTCTTGGAGTCTTGGAGTCTTGGAGTCTTGGAATCTTGGGTCTTGGAGTCTTGGAGTCTTGGAGTCTTGGAGTCTTGGAGTCTTGGAGTCTTGGAATCTTGGGTCTTGGAGTCTTGGAGTCTTGGAATATTGGGTCTTGGAGTCTTGGAGTCTTGGAATCTTGGGTCTTGGAATCTTGGGTCTTGGAGTCTTGGAGTCTTGGAGTCTTGGAATCTTGGGTCTTGGAATCTTGGGTCTTGGAGTCTTGGAGTCTTGGAGTCTTGGAATCGTGGTCTTGAATCTTGGAGTCTTGGAGTCTTGGAGTCTTGGAATCGTGGGTCTTGAATCTTGGAGTCTTGGAGTCTTGGAGTCTTGGAGTCTTGGAGTCTTGGAGTCTTGGAGTCTTGGAATCTTGGGTCTTGGAGTCTTGGAGTCTTGGAGTCTTGGAATCTTGGGTCTTGGAGTCTTGGAGTCTTGGAATCTTGGAACTTGGAATCTTGGGTCTTGGAGTCTTGGAGTCTTGGAGTCTTGGAGTCTTGGGTCTTGGAGTCTTGGAATCTTGAGTCTTGAAACTTGGCGTCTTGGAGTCTTGGAATCGTGGGTCTTGGAGTCTTGGAGTCTTGGAGTCTTGGAGTCCTGGAGTCTTAGAGTCTTGAATCTTGGAGTCTTGGAGTCTTGGAATCGTGGGTCTTGAATCTTGGAGTCTTGGAGTCTTGGAATCGTGGGTCTTGAATCTTGGAGTCTTGGAGTCTTGGAATCTTGGGTCTTGGAGTCATGGAGTCTTGGAATCTTGGGTCTTGGAATATTGGGTCTTGGAGTCTTGGAGTCTTGGAGTCTTGGAATCTTGGGTCTTGGAGTCTTGGGTCTTGGAGTCTTGGAGTCTTGGAGTCTTGGAGTCTTGGAGTCTTGGAGTCTTGGAGTCTTGGAGTCTTGGAATCTTGGGTCTTGGAGTCTTGGAGTCTTGGAATCTTGGGTCTTGGAATCTTGGGTCTTGGAGTCTTGGAGTCTTGGAGTCTTGGGTCTTGGAATCTTGGGTCTTGGAATCTTGGAGTCTTGGAGTCTTGGAGTCTTGGAGTCTTGGAATCTTGGGTCTTGGAATCTTGGGTCTTGGAGTCTTGGAGTCTTGGAGTCTTGGAATCTTGGGTCTTGGAATCTTGGGTCTTGGAGTCTTGGAGTCTTGGAATCTTGGGTCTTGGAATCTTGGGTCTTGGAGTCTTGGAGTCTTGGAGTCTTGGAGTCTTGGAATCTTGGGTCTTGGAGTCTTGGAGTCTTGGAGTCTTGGAGTCTTGTAGTCTTGGAATCTTGGGTCTTGGAATCTTGGGTCTTGGAGTCTTGGAATCTTGGGTCTTGGAATCTTGGGTCTTGGAATCTTGGGTCTTGGAATCTTGGGTCTTGGAGTCTTGGAGTCTTGGAGTCTTGGAGTCTTGGAGTCTTGGAGTGTTGGAATCTTGGGTCTTGGAGTCTTGGAGTCTTGGAGTCTTGGAGTCTTGGAATCTTGGGTCTTGGAGTCTTGGAGTCTTGGAGTCTTGGAGTCTTGGAATCGTGAGTCTTGGAGTCTTGGAATCTTGGGTCTTGGAATCTTGGGTCTTGGAGTCTTGGAGTCTTTGAGTCTTGGAATCGTGGGTCTTGAATCTTGGAGTCTTGGAGTCTTGGAGTCTTGGAGTCTTGGAATCGTGGGTCTTGAATCTTGGAGTCTTGGAGTCTTGGAATCGTGGGTCTTGAATCTTGGAGTCTTGGAGTCTTGGAATCTTGGAATCTTGGAGTCTTGGAGTCTTGGAGTCTTGGAGTCTTGGAATCTTGGGTCTTGGAGTCTTGGAGTCTTGGAATCTTGGGTCTTGGAGTCTTGGAGTCTTGGAGTCTTGGAGTCTTGGAGTCTTGGAATCGTGAGTCTTGGAGTCTTGGAGTCTTGGAATCGTGAGTCTTGGAGTCTTGGAATCTTGGGTCTTGGAATCTTGGGTCTTGGAGTCTTGGAGTCTTGGAGTCTTTGAGTCTTGGAATCGTGGGTCTTGAATCTTGGAGTCTTGGAGTCTTGGAGTCTTGGAGTCTTGGAGTCTTGGAATCTTGGGTCTTGGAATCTTGGGTCTTGGAGTCTTGGAGTCTTGTAGTCTTGGAATCTTGCGTCTTGGAATCTTGGGTCTTGGAGTCTTGGAGTCTTGGAATCTTGGGTCTTGGAATCTTGGGTCTTGGAATCTTGGGTCTTGGAGTCTTGGAGTCTTGGAGTCTTGGAGTCTTGGAGTCTTGGAATCTTGGGTCTTGGAGTCTTGGAGTCTTGGAGTCTTGGAGTCTTGGAATCGTGAGTCTTGGAGTTTTGGAGTCTTGGAATCTTGGGTCTTGGAATCTTGGGTCTTGGAGTCTTGGAGTCTTGGAGTCTTTGAGTCTTGGAATCGTGGATCTTGAATCTTGGAGTCTTGGAGTCTTGGAGTCTTGGAGTCTTGGAGTCTTGGAGTCTTGGAGTCTTGGAATCGTGGGTCTTGAATCTTGGAGTCTTGGAGTCTTGGAATCGTGGGTCTTGAATCTTGGAGTCTTGGAGTCTTGGAGTCTTGGAGTCTTGGAGTCTTGGAGTCTTGGAGTCTTGGAATCTTGGGTCTTGGAGTCTTGGAGTCTTGGAGTCTTGGAGTCTTGGAGTCTTGGAATCTTGGGTCTTGGAGTCTTGGAGTCTTGGAGTCTTGGAGTCTTGGAATCGTGAGTCTTGGAGTTTTGGAGTCTTGGAATCTTGGGTCTTGGAATCTTGGGTCTTGGAGTCTTGGAGTCTTGGAGTCTTTGAGTCTTGGAATCGTGGATCTTGAATCTTGGAGTCTTGGAGTCTTGGAGTCTTGGAGTCTTGGAGTCTTGGAGTCTTGGAGTCTTGGAATCGTGGGTCTTGAATCTTGGAGTCTTGGAGTCTTGGAGTCTTGGAGTCTTGGAATCTTGGAGTCTTGGAGTCTTGGAATCTTGGGTCTTGGAGTCTTGGAGTCTTGGAGTCTTGGAGTCTTGGAGTCTTGGAATCTTGGAGTCTTGGAGTCTTGGAGTCTTGGAATCGTGGTTCTTGGAGTCTTAGAGTCTTGGAGTCTTGGAGTCTTGGAGTCTTGGAGTCTTGGGTCTTGGAGTCTTGGAGTCTTGGAGTCTTGGAGTCTTGGAGTCTTGGAGTCTTGGAATCTTGGGTCTTGGAGTCTTGGAGTCTTGGAGTCTTGGAGTCTTGGAGTCTTGGAATCTTGGGTCTTGGAATCTTGGGTCTTGGAATCTTGGGTCTTGGAATCTTGAGTCTTGGAGTCTTGGAGTCTTGGAGTCTTGGAGTCTTGGAGTCTTGGAGTCTTGGAATCTTGGGTCTTAGAGTCTTGGAGTCTTGGAGTCTTGGAATCGTGGGTTTTGAATCTTGGAGTCTTGGAGTCTTGGAGTCTTGGAGTCTTGGAGTCTTGGAATCTTGGGTCTTAGAGTCTTGGAGTCTTGGAGTCTTGGAGTCTTGGAATCGTGGGTCTTGAATCTTGGAGTCTTGGAGTCTTGGAGTCTTGGAGTCTTGGATTCGTGGGTTTTGAATCTTGGAGTCTTGGAGTCTTGGAGTCTTGGAGTCTTGGAGTCTTGGAGTCTTGGGGTCTTGGGGTCTTGGAGTCTTGGAGTCTTGGAGTCTTGGAGTCTTGGAGTCTTGGAGTCTTGGAGTCTTGGGTCTTGGAGTCTTGGAGTCTTGGAGTCTTGGAGTCTTGGAGTCTTGGAATCTTGGGTCTTGGAATCTTGGGTCTTGGAGTCTTGGAGTCTGGGAGTCTTGGAATCGTGGGTCTTGGAGTCTTGGAGTCTTGGAGTCTTGGAGTCTTGGAGTCTTGGAGTCTTGGAGTCTTGGAGTCTTGGAATCTTGGGTCTTGGAGTCTTGGAGTCTTGGAGTCTTGGAATCGTGAGTCTTGGAGTCATGGAGTCTTGGAGTCTTGGAGTCTTGGAGTCTTGGAATCGTGGGTCTTGAATCTTGGAGTCTTGGAGTCTTAGAATTGTGGGTCTTGAATCTTGGAGTCTTGGAGTCTTGGAGTCTTGGAGTCTTGGAATCGTGGGTCTTGGAGTCTTGGAGTCTTGGAGTCTTGGAGTCTTGGAGTCTTGGAATCTTGGGTCTTGGAGTGTTGGAGTCTTGGAGTCTTGGAATCGTGAGTCTTGGAGTCTTGGAGTCTTGGAGTCTTGGAGTCTTGGAGTCTTGGAATTGTGGGTCTTGAATCTTGGAGTCTTGGAGTCTTAGAATTGTGGGTCTTGAATCTTGGAGTCTTGGAGTCTTGGAGTCTTGGAGTCTTGGAGTCTTGGAATCGTGGGTCTTGGAGTCTTGGAGTCTTGGAGTCTTGGAGTCTTGGAGTCTTGGAGTCTTGGAGTCTTGGAATCTTGGGTCTTGGAATCTTGGGTCTTGGAGTCTTGGAGTCTTGGAATCTTGGGTCCTGGAATCTTGGGTCTTGGAGTCTTGGAGTCTTGGAGTCTTGGAATCGTGGCTCTTGAATCTTGGAGTCTTGGAGTCTTGGAGTCTTGGAATCGTGGGTCTTGAATCTTGGAGTCTTGGAGTCTTGGAATCGTGGGTCTTGGAGTCTTGGAGACTTGGAGTCTTGGAGTCTTGGAGTCTTGAATCTTGGAGTCTTGGAGTCTTGGAATCTTGGGTCTTGGAGTCTTGGAGTCTTGGAGTCTTGGAGTCTTGGAGTCTTGGAGTCTTGGAGTCTTGGACTCTTGGAGTCTTGGAGTCTTGGAGTCTTGGAATCTTGGGTCTTGGAGTCTTGGAGTCTTGGAATCGTGGGTCTTGGAGTCTTGGAGTCTTGGAGTCTTGGAGTCTTGGAGTCTTGGAGTCTTGGAGTCTTGGAGTCTTGGAATCTTGGGTCTTGGAGTCTTGGAGTCTTGGAGTCTTGGAATCTTGGGTCTTGGAGTCTTGGAGTCTTGGAATCTTGGGTCTTGGAATCTTGGGTCTTGGAGTCTTGGAGTCTTGGAATCGTGGGTCTTGGAGTCTTGGAGTCTTGGAGTCTTGGAGTTTTGGAATCTTGGGTCTTGGAGTCTTGGAGTCTTGGAGTCTTGGAGTCTTGGAGTCTTGGAGTCTTGGAGTCTTGGAGTCTTGAATCTTGGAGTCTTGGAGTCTTGGAGTCTTGGAATCGTGGGTCTTGAATCTTGGAGTCTTGGAGTCTTGGAATCTTGGAATCTTGGGTCTTGGAGTCTTGGAGTCTTGGAGTCTTGGAGTCTTGGAGTCTTGGAGTCTTGGAATCTTGGGTCTTGGAGTCTTGGAGTCTTGGAGTCTTGGAGTCTTGGAGTCTTGGAATCTTGGAATCTTGGAATCTTGGGTCTTGGAGTCTTGGAGTCTTGGAGTCTTGGAGTCTTGGAGTCTTGGAATCTTTGGTCTTGGTGTCTTGGAGTCTTGGAGTCTTGGAGTCTTGGAATCGTGAGTCTTGGAATCGTGGGTCTTGAATCTTGGAGTCTTGGAGTCTTGGAATCGTGGGTCTTGAATCTTAGAGTCTTGGAGTCTTGGAGTCTTGGAATCTTGGGTCTTGGAGTCTTGGAGTCTTGGAATCTTGGGTCTTGGAATCTTGGGTCTTGGAGTCTTGGAGTCTTGGAATCGTGGGTCTTGGAGTCTTGGAGTCTTGGAGTTTTGGAATCTTGGGTCTTGGAGTCTTGGAGTCTTGGAGTCTTGGAGTCTTGGAGTCTTGGAGTCTTGGAATCGTGGGTCTTGAATCTTGGAGTCTTGGAGTCTTGGAGTCTTGGAGTCTTGGAGTCTTGGAATCGTGGGTCTTGAATCTTGGAGTCTTGGAGTCTTGGAGTCTTGGAATCTTGGGTCTTGGAGTCTTGGAGTCTTGGAGTCTTGGAGTCTTGGAGTCTTGGAGTCTTGGAATCTTGGGTCTTGGAGTCTTGGAGTCTTGGAGTCTTGGAGTCTTGGAGTCTTGGAGTCTTGGAGTCTTGGAGTCTTGGAATCTTGGGTCTTGGTGTCTTGGAGTCTTGGAGTCTTGGAGTCTTGGAATCGTGAGTCTTGGAATCGTGGGTCTTGAATCTTGGAGTCTTGGAGTCTTGGAATCGTGGGTCTTGAATCTTAGAGTCTTGGAGTCTTGAGGAGTCTTGGAGTCTTGGAGTCTTGGAGTCTTGGAGTCTTGGAATCGTGGGTCTTGAATCTTGGAGACTTGGAGTCTTGGAATCGTGGGTCTTGGAATCTTGGGTCTTGGAGTCTTGGAGTCTTGGAGTCTTGGAGTCTTGGAGTCTTGGAATCTTGGGTCTTGGAGTCTTGGGGTCTTGGAGTCTTGGAGTCTTGGAGTCTTGGAGTCTTGGAGTCTTGGAATCATGGGTCTTGAATCTTGGAGTCTTAGAGTCTTGGAGTCTTGGAATCGTGGGTCTTGGAGTCTTGGAGTCTTGGAGTCTTGGAGTCTGGGAGTCTTGGAATCGTGGGTCTTGGAGTCTTGGAGTCTTGGAGTCTTGGAATCTTGGGTCTTGGAGTCTTGGAGTCTTGGAGTCTTGGAGTCTTGGAGTCTTGGAATCTTGGGTCTTGGAGTCTTGGAGTCTTGGAATATTGGGTCTTGGAGTCTTGGAGTCTTGGAATCTTGGGTCTTGGAATCTTGGGTCTTGGAGTCTTGGAGTCTTGGAGTCTTGGAATCTTGGGTCTTGGAATCTTGGGTCTTGGAGTCTTGGAGTCTTGGAGTCTTGGAATCGTGGTCTTGAATCTTGGAGTCTTGGAGTCTTGGAGTCTTGGAATCGTGGGTCTTGAATCTTGGAGTCTTGGAGTCTTGGAGTCTTGGAGTCTTGGAGTCTTGGAGTCTTGGAGTCTTGGAGTCTTGGAATCTTGGGTCTTGGAGTCTTGGAGTCTTGGAGTCTTGGAATCTTGGGTCTTGGAGTCTTGGAGTCTTGGAATCTTGGAACTTGGAATCTTGGGTCTTGGAGTCTTGGAGTCTTGGAGTCTTGGAGTCTTGGGTCTTGGAGTCTTGGAATCTTGAGTCTTGAAACTTGGAGTCTTGGAGTCTTGGAATCGTGGGTCTTGGAGTCTTGGAGTCTTGGAGTCTTGGAGTCCTGGAGTCTTAGAGTCTTGAATCTTGGAGTCTTGGAGTCTTGGAATCGTGGGTCTTGAATCTTGGAGTCTTGGAGTCTTGGAATCGTGGGTCTTGAATCTTGGAGTCTTGGAGTCTTGGAATCTTGGGTCTTGGAGTCATGGAGTCTTGGAATCTTGGGTCTTGGAATATTGGGTCTTGGAGTCTTGGAGTCTTGGAATCTTGGGTCTTGGAGTCTTGGGTCTTGGAGTCTTGGAGTCTTGGAGTCTTGGAGTCTTGGAGTCTTGGAGTCTTGGAGTCTTGGAGTCTTGGAATCTTGGGTCTTGGAGTCTTGGAGTCTTGGAATCTTGGGTCTTGGAATCTTGGGTCTTGGAGTCTTGGAGTCTTGGAGTCTTGAGTCTTGGAATCTTGGGTCTTGGAATCTTGGAGTCTTGGAGTCTTGGAGTCTTGGAGTCTTGGAATCTTGGGTCTTGGAATCTTGGGTCTTGGAGTCTTGGAGTCTTGGAGTCTTGGAATCTTGGGTCTTGGAATCTTGGGTCTTGGAGTCTTGGAGTCTTGGAATCTTGGGTCTTGGAATCTTGGGTCTTGGAGTCTTGGAGTCTTGGAGTCTTGGAGTCTTGGAGTCTTGGAATCTTGGGTCTTGGAGTCTTGGAGTCTTTGAGTCTTGGAGTCTTGTAGTCTTGGAATCTTGGGTCTTGGAATCTTGGGTCTTGGAGTCTTGGAATCTTGGGTCTTGGAATCTTGGGTCTTGGAATCTTGGGTCTTGGAGTCTTGGAGTCTTGGAGTCTTGGAGTCTTGGAGTCTTGGAGTGTTGGAATCTTGGGTCTTGGAGTCTTGGAGTCTTGGAGTCTTGGAGTCTTGGAATCTTGGGTCTTGGAGTCTTGGAGTCTTGGAGTCTTGGGTCTTGGAATCTTGGGTCTTGGAGTCTTGGAGTCTTGGAGTCTTTGAGTCTTGGAATCGTGGGTCTTGAATCTTGGAGTCTTGGAGTCTTGGAGTCTTGGAGTCTTGGAATCGTGGGTCTTGAATCTTGGAGTCTTGGAGTCTTGGAATCGTGGGTCTTGAATCTTGGAGTCTTGGAGTCTTGGAGACTTGGAGTCTTGGAATCGTGGGTCTTGGAATCTTGGGTCTTGGAGTCTTGGAGTCTTGGAGTCTTGGAGTCTTGGAATCTTGGGTCTTGGAGTCTTGGAGTCTTGGAGTCTTGGAGTCTTGGAGTCTTGGAATCTTGGAATCTTGGAATCTTGGAGTCTTGGAGTCTTGGAGTCTTGGAGTCTTGGAATCTTGGGTCTTGGAGTCTTGGAGTCTTGGAATCTTGGGTCTTGGAGTCTTGGAGTCTTGGAGTCTTGGAGTCTTGGAGTCTTGGAATCGTGAGTCTTGGAGTCTTGGAGTCTTGGAATCGTGAGTCTTGGAGTCTTGGAATCTTGGGTCTTGGAATCTTGGGTCTTGGAGTCTTGGAGTCTTGGAGTCTTTGAGTCTTGGAATCGTGGGTCTTGAATCTTGGAGTCTTGGAGTCTTGGAGTCTTGGAATCGTGGGTCTTGGAGTCTTGGAGTCTTGGAGTCTTGGAGTCTTGGAGTCTTGGAGTCTTGGAGTCTTGGAGTCTTGGAATCTTGGGTCTTGGAGTCTTGGAGTCTTGGAGTCTTGGAATCGTGAGTCTTGGAGTCATGGAGTCTTGGAGTCTTGGAGTCTTGGAGTCTTGGAATCGTGGGTCTTGAATCTTGGAGTCTTGGAGTCTTAGAATTGTGGGTCTTGAATCTTGGAGTCTTGGAGTCTTGGAGTCTTGGAGTCTTGGAATCGTGGGTCTTGGAGTCTTGGAGTCTTGGAGTCTTGGAGTCTTGGAGTCTTGGAGTCTTGGAATCTTGGGTCTTGGAGTGTTGGAGTCTTGGAGTCTTGGAATCGTGAGTCTTGGAGTCTTGGAGTCTTGGAGTCTTGGAGTCTTGGAGTCTTGGAATTGTGGGTCTTGAATCTTGGAGTCTTGGAGTCTTAGAATTGTGGGTCTTGAATCTTGGAGTCTTGGAGTCTTGGAGTCTTGGAGTCTTGGAGTCTTGGAATCGTGGGTCTTGGAGTCTTGGAGTCTTGGAGTCTTGGAGTCTTGGAGTCTTGGAGTCTTGGAGTCTTGGAATCTTGGGTCTTGGAATCTTGGGTCTTGGAGTCTTGGAGTCTTGGAATCTTGGGTCCTGGAATCTTGGGTCTTGGAGTCTTGGAGTCTTGGAGTCTTGGAATCGTGGCTCTTGAATCTTGGAGTCTTGGAGTCTTGGAGTCTTGGAATCGTGGGTCTTGAATCTTGGAGTCTTGGAGTCTTGGAATCGTGGGTCTTGGAGTCTTGGAGACTTGGAGTCTTGGAGTCTTGGAGTCTTGAATCTTGGAGTCTTGGAGTCTTGGAATCTTGGGTCTTGGAGTCTTGGAGTCTTGGAGTCTTGGAGTCTTGGAGTCTTGGAGTCTTGGAGTCTTGGACTCTTGGAGTCTTGGAGTCTTGGAGTCTTGGAATCTTGGGTCTTGGAGTCTTGGAGTCTTGGAATCGTGGGTCTTGGAGTCTTGGAGTCTTGGAGTCTTGGAGTCTTGGAGTCTTGGAGTCTTGGAGTCTTGGAGTCTTGGAATCTTGGGTCTTGGAGTCTTGGAGTCTTGGAGTCTTGGAATCTTGGGTCTTGGAGTCTTGGAGTCTTGGAATCTTGGGTCTTGGAATCTTGGGTCTTGGAGTCTTGGAGTCTTGGAATCGTGGGTCTTGGAGTCTTGGAGTCTTGGAGTCTTGGAGTTTTGGAATCTTGGGTCTTGGAGTCTTGGAGTCTTGGAGTCTTGGAGTCTTGGAGTCTTGGAGTCTTGGAGTCTTGAATCTTGGAGTCTTGGAGTCTTGGAGTCTTGGAATCGTGGGTCTTGAATCTTGGAGTCTTGGAGTCTTGGAATCTTGGAATCTTGGGTCTTGGAGTCTTGGAGTCTTGGAGTCTTGGAGTCTTGGAGTCTTGGAGTCTTGGAATCTTGGGTCTTGGAGTCTTGGAGTCTTGGAGTCTTGGAGTCTTAGAGTCTTGGAATCTTGGAATCTTGGAATCTTGGGTCTTGGAGTCTTGGAGTCTTGGAGTCTTGGAGTCTTGGAGTCTTGGAATCTTTGGTCTTGGTGTCTTGGAGTCTTGGAGTCTTGGAGTCTTGGAATCGTGAGTCTTGGAATCGTGGGTCTTGAATCTTGGAGTCTTGGAGTCTTGGAATCGTGGGTCTTGAATCTTAGAGTCTTGGAGTCTTGGAGTCTTGGAATCTTGGGTCTTGGAGTCTTGGAGTCTTGGAATCTTGGGTCTTGGAATCTTGGGTCTTGGAGTCTTGGAGTCTTGGAATCGTGGGTCTTGGAGTCTTGGAGTCTTGGAGTTTTGGAATCTTGGGTCTTGGAGTCTTGGAGTCTTGGAGTCTTGGAGTCTTGGAGTCTTGGAGTCTTGGAATCGTGGGTCTTGAATCTTGGAGTCTTGGAGTCTTGGAGTCTTGGAGTCTTGGAGTCTTGGAATCGTGGGTCTTGAATCTTGGAGTCTTGGAGTCTTGGAGTCTTGGAATCTTGGGTCTTGGAGTCTTGGAGTCTTGGAGTCTTGGAGTCTTGGAGTCTTGGAGTCTTGGAATCTTGGGTCTTGGAGTCTTGGAGTCTTGGAGTCTTGGAGTCTTGGAGTCTTGGAGTCTTGGAGTCTTGGAGTCTTGGAATCTTGGGTCTTGGTGTCTTGGAGTCTTGGAGTCTTGGAGTCTTGGAATCGTGAGTCTTGGAATCGTGGGTCTTGAATCTTGGAGTCTTGGAGTCTTGGAATCGTGGGTCTTGAATCTTAGAGTCTTGGAGTCTTGAGGAGTCTTGGAGTCTTGGAGTCTTGGAGTCTTGGAGTCTTGGAATCGTGGGTCTTGAATCTTGGAGACTTGGAGTCTTGGAATCGTGGGTCTTGGAATCTTGGGTCTTGGAGTCTTGGAGTCTTGGAGTCTTGGAGTCTTGGAGTCTTGGAATCTTGGGTCTTGGAGTCTTGGGGTCTTGGAGTCTTGGAGTCTTGGAGTCTTGGAGTCTTGGAGTCTTGGAATCATGGGTCTTGAATCTTGGAGTCTTAGAGTCTTGGAGTCTTGGAATCGTGGGTCTTGGAGTCTTGGAGTCTTGGAGTCTTGGAGTCTGGGAGTCTTGGAATCGTGGGTCTTGGAGTCTTGGAGTCTTGGAGTCTTGGAATCTTGGGTCTTGGAGTCTTGGAGTCTTGGAGTCTTGGAGTCTTGGAGTCTTGGAATCTTGGGTCTTGGAGTCTTGGAGTCTTGGAATATTGGGTCTTGGAGTCTTGGAGTCTTGGAATCTTGGGTCTTGGAATCTTGGGTCTTGGAGTCTTGGAGTCTTGGAGTCTTGGAATCTTGGGTCTTGGAATCTTGGGTCTTGGAGTCTTGGAGTCTTGGAGTCTTGGAATCGTGGTCTTGAATCTTGGAGTCTTGGAGTCTTGGAGTCTTGGAATCGTGGGTCTTGAATCTTGGAGTCTTGGAGTCTTGGAGTCTTGGAGTCTTGGAGTCTTGGAGTCTTGGAGTCTTGGAGTCTTGGAATCTTGGGTCTTGGAGTCTTGGAGTCTTGGAGTCTTGGAATCTTGGGTCTTGGAGTCTTGGAGTCTTGGAATCTTGGAACTTGGAATCTTGGGTCTTGGAGTCTTGGAGTCTTGGAGTCTTGGAGTCTTGGGTCTTGGAGTCTTGGAATCTTGAGTCTTGAAACTTGGAGTCTTGGAGTCTTGGAATCGTGGGTCTTGGAGTCTTGGAGTCTTGGAGTCTTGGAGTCCTGGAGTCTTAGAGTCTTGAATCTTGGAGTCTTGGAGTCTTGGAATCGTGGGTCTTGAATCTTGGAGTCTTGGAGTCTTGGAATCGTGGGTCTTGAATCTTGGAGTCTTGGAGTCTTGGAATCTTGGGTCTTGGAGTCATGGAGTCTTGGAATCTTGGGTCTTGGAATATTGGGTCTTGGAGTCTTGGAGTCTTGGAATCTTGGGTCTTGGAGTCTTGGGTCTTGGAGTCTTGGAGTCTTGGAGTCTTGGAGTCTTGGAGTCTTGGAGTCTTGGAGTCTTGGAGTCTTGGAATCTTGGGTCTTGGAGTCTTGGAGTCTTGGAATCTTGGGTCTTGGAATCTTGGGTCTTGGAGTCTTGGAGTCTTGGAGTCTTGAGTCTTGGAATCTTGGGTCTTGGAATCTTGGAGTCTTGGAGTCTTGGAGTCTTGGAGTCTTGGAATCTTGGGTCTTGGAATCTTGGGTCTTGGAGTCTTGGAGTCTTGGAGTCTTGGAATCTTGGGTCTTGGAATCTTGGGTCTTGGAGTCTTGGAGTCTTGGAATCTTGGGTCTTGGAATCTTGGGTCTTGGAGTCTTGGAGTCTTGGAGTCTTGGAGTCTTGGAATCTTGGGTCTTGGAGTCTTGGAGTCTTTGAGTCTTGGAGTCTTGTAGTCTTGGAATCTTGGGTCTTGGAATCTTGGGTCTTGGAGTCTTGGAATCTTGGGTCTTGGAATCTTGGGTCTTGGAATCTTGGGTCTTGGAGTCTTGGAGTCTTGGAGTCTTGGAGTCTTGGAGTCTTGGAGTGTTGGAATCTTGGGTCTTGGAGTCTTGGAGTCTTGGAGTCTTGGAGTCTTGGAATCTTGGGTCTTGGAGTCTTGGAGTCTTGGAGTCTTGGGTCTTGGAATCTTGGGTCTTGGAGTCTTGGAGTCTTGGAGTCTTTGAGTCTTGGAATCGTGGGTCTTGAATCTTGGAGTCTTGGAGTCTTGGAGTCTTGGAGTCTTGGAATCGTGGGTCTTGAATCTTGGAGTCTTGGAGTCTTGGAATCGTGGGTCTTGAATCTTGGAGTCTTGGAGTCTTGGAGACTTGGAGTCTTGGAATCGTGGGTCTTGGAATCTTGGGTCTTGGAGTCTTGGAGTCTTGGAGTCTTGGAGTCTTGGAATCTTGGGTCTTGGAGTCTTGGAGTCTTGGAGTCTTGGAGTCTTGGAATCTTGGAATCTTGGAATCTTGGAGTCTTGGAGTCTTGGAGTCTTGGAGTCTTGGAATCTTGGGTCTTGGAGTCTTGGAGTCTTGGAATCTTGGGTCTTGGAGTCTTGGAGTCTTGGAGTCTTGGAGTCTTGGAGTCTTGGAATCGTGAGTCTTGGAGTCTTGGAGTCTTGGAATCGTGAGTCTTGGAGTCTTGGAATCTTGGGTCTTGGAATCTTGGGTCTTGGAGTCTTGGAGTCTTGGAGTCTTTGAGTCTTGGAATCGTGGGTCTTGAATCTTGGAGTCTTGGAGTCTTGGAGTCTTGGAGTCTTGGAATCTTGGGTCTTGGAATCTTGGGTCTTGGAGTCTTGGAGTCTTGTAGTCTTGGAATCTTGCGTCTTGGAATCTTGGGTCTTGGAGTCTTGGAGTCTTGGAATCTTGGGTCTTGGAATCTTGGGTCTTGGAATCTTGGGTCTTGGAGTCTTGGAGTCTTGGAGTCTTGGAGTCTTGGAGTCTTGGAGTCTTGGAATCTTGGGTCTTGGAGTCTTGGAGTCTTGGAGTCTTGGAGTCTTGGAATCGTGAGTCTTGGAGTTTTGGAGTCTTGGAATCTTGGGTCTTGGAACCTTGGGTCTTGGAGTCTTGGAGTCTTGGAGTCTTTGAGTCTTGGAATCGTGGATCTTGAATCTTGGAGTCTTGGAGTCTTGGAGTCTTGGAGTCTTGGAGTCTTGGAGTCTTGGAGTCTTGGAATCGTGGGTCTTGAATCTTGGAGTCTTGGAGTCTTGGAATCGTGGGTCTTGAATCTTGGAGTCTTGGAGTCTTGGAGTCTTGGAGTCTTGGAGTCTTGGAGTCTTGGAGTCTTGGAATCTTGGGTCTTGGAGTCTTGGAGTCTTGGAGTCTTGGAGTCTTGGAGTCTTGGAGTCTTGGAATCGTGAGTCTTGGAGTCTTGGAGTCTTGGAATCTTGGGTCTTGGAATCTTGGGTCTTGGAGTCTTGGAGTCTTGGAGTCTTGGAGTCTTGGAATCGTGGGTCTTGAATCTTGGAGTCTTGGAGTCTTGGAATCGTGGGTCTTGAATCTTGGAGTCTTGGAGTCTTGGAGACTTGGAGTCTTGGAATCGTGGGTCTTGGAATCTTGGGTCTTGGAGTCTTGGAGTCTTGGAGTCTTGGAGTCTTGGAATCTTGGGTCTTGGAGTCTTGGAGTCTTGGAGTCTTGGAGTCTTGGAGTCTTGGAATTTGGGTCTTGGAGTCTTGGAGTCTTGGAGTCTTGGAGTCTTGGGTCTTGGAGTCTTGGAGTCTTGGAGTCTTGGAGTCTTGGAGTCTTGGAATCTTGGGTCTTGGAGTCTTGGAGTCTTGGAGTCTTGGAGTCTTGGAATCTTGGGTCTTGGAGTCTTGGAGTCTTGGAGTCTTGGAGTCTTGGAATCGTGAGTCTTGGAGTCTTGGAGTCTTGGAATCTTGGGTCTTGGAATCTTGGGTCTTGGAGTCTTGGAGTCTTTGAGTCTTTGAGTCTTGGAATCGTGGGTCTTGAATCTTGGAGTCTTGGAGTCTTGGAGTCTTGGAGTCTTGGAGTCTTGGAGTCTTGTAGTCTTGTAGTCTTGGAATCTTGGGTCTTGGAATCTTGGGTCTTGGAGTCTTGGAGTCTTGTAGTCTTGGAATCTTGGGTCTTGGAATCTTGGGTCTTGGAATCTTGGGTCTTGGAATCTTGGGTCTTGGAGTCTTGGAGTCTTGGAGTCTTGGAGTCTTGGAATCTTGGGTCTTGGAGTCTTGGAGTCTTGGAGTCTTGGAGTCTTGGAATCTTGGGTCTTGGAGTCTTGGAGTCTTGGAATCGTGAGTCTTGGAGTTTTGGAGTCTTGGAATCTTGGGTCTTGGAGTCTTGGAGTCTTGGAGTCTTGGAGTCTTGGAGTCTTGGAGTCTTGGAGTCTTGGAGTCTTGGAATCTTGGGTCTTGGAGTCTTGGAGTCTTGGAATCTTGGAGTCTTGGAATCTTGGGTCTTGGAGTCTTGGAGTCTTGGAGTCTTGGAGTCTTGGAGTCTTGGAGTCTTGGAATCTTGGGTCTTGGAATCTTGGGTCTTGGAGTCTTGGAGTCTTGGAGTATTGGAATCTTGGGTCTTGGAATCTTGGGTCTTGGAGTCTTGGAGTCTTGGAATCTTGGGTCTTGGAGTCTTGGGTCTTGGAGTCTTGGAGTCTTGGAGTCTTGGAATCTTGGGTCTTGGAGTCTTGGAGTCTTGGAGTCTTGGAGTCTTGGAGTCTTGGAGTCTTGGAGTCTTGGAGTCTTGGAGTCTTGGAGTCTTGGAGTCTTGGAATCGTGGGTCTTGGAGTCTTGGAATCTTGGAGTCTTGGAGTCTTGGAGTCTTGGAGTCTTGGAATCGTGAGTCTTGGAGTCTTGGAGTCTTGGAATCTTGGGTCTTGGAATCTTGGGTCTTGGAGTCTTGGAGTCTTGGAGTATTGGAATCTTGGGTCTTGGAATCTTGGGTCTTGGAGTCTTGGAGTCTTGGAATCTTGGGTCTTGGAGTCTTGGGTCTTGGAGTCTTGGAGTCTTGGAGTCTTGGAATCTTGGGTCTTGGAGTCTTGGAGTCTTGGAGTCTTGGAGTCTTGGAGTCTTGGAATCGTGGGTCTTGGAGTCTTGGAGTCTTGGAGTCTTGGAATCGTGGGTCTTGGAGTCTTGGAATCTTGGAGTCTTGGAGTCTTGGAGTCTTGGAATCGTGGGTCTTGGAGTCTTGGAGTCTTGGAGTCTTGGAATCTTGGGTCTTGGAGTCTTGGAGTCTTGGAGTCTTGGAGTCTTGGAGTCTTGGAGTCTTGGAGTCTTGGAGTCTTGGAATCGTGGGTCTTGGAGTCTTGGAGTCTTGGAGTCTTGGAATCTTGGGTCTTGGAGTCTTGGAGTCTTGGAGTCTTGGAGTCTTGGAGTCTTGGAGTCTTGGAATCGTGGGTCTTGGAGTCTTGGAGTCTTGGAGTCTTGGAGTCTTGTAGTCTTGGAGTCTTGGAGTCTTGGAGTCTTGGAGTCTTGGAGTCTTGGAATCTTGGAGTCTTGGAGTCTTGGAGTCTTGGAATCTTGGGTCTTGGAGTTTTGGAGTCTTGGAATCTTGGATCTAGGAATCTTGGGTCTTGGAATCTTGGGTCTTGGAGTCTTGGAGTCTTGGAGTCTTGGAGTCTTGGAGTCTTGGAATCGTGGGTCTTGAATCTTGGGTCTTGGAGTCTTGGAGTCTTGGAGTCTTGGAGTCTTGGAATCTTGGGTCTTGGAGTCTTGGAGTCTTGGAGTTTTGGAGTCTTGGAGTCTTGGAGTATTGGAGTCTTGGAGTCTTGGAGTCTTGGAGTTTTGGAATCGTGGGTCTTGGAGTCTTGGAGTCTTGGAGTCTTGGAATCTTGGGTCCTGGAATCTTGGGTCTTGAATCTTGGAGTCTTGGAGACTTGGAATCGTGGGTCTTGAATCTTGGAGTCTTGGAGTCTTGGAGTCTTGGAATCGTGGGTCTTGAATCTTGGAGTCTTGGAGACTTGGAATCGTGGGTCTTGAATCTTGGAGTCTTGGAGTCTTGGAGTCTTGGAGTTTTGGAGTCTTGGAGTCTTGGAGTCTTGGAGTCTTGGAATCTTGGGTCTTGGAGTCTTGGAGTCTTGGAGTCTTGGAATCTTGGGTCCTGGAATCTTGGGTCTTGGAGTCTTGAAATCGTGGGTCTTGGAATCTTGGGTCTTGGAGTCTTGGAGTCTTGGAATCTTGGGTCTTGGAGTCTTGGAGTCTTGGAGTCTTGGAGTCTTGGAGTCTTGGAGTCTTGGAATCTTGGGTCTTGGAGTCTTGGAGTCTTGGAGTCTTGGAATCTTGGAATCTTGGGTCTTGGAGTCTTGGAGTCTTGGAGTCTTGGAGTCTTGGAGTCTTGGAATCTTAGAGTCTTGGAGTCTTGGAGTCTTGGAATCTTGGGTCTTGGAATCTTGGGTCTTGGAGTCTTGGAGTCTTGGAGTATTGGAATCTTGGGTCTTGGAATCTTGGGTCTTGTAGTCTTGGAGTCTTGGAATCTTGGGTCTTGGAGTCTTAAATCTTGGAGTCTTGGAGTCTTGGAGTCTTGGAATCTTGGAGTCTTGGAGTCTTGGAGTCTTGGAGTCTTGGAGTCTTGAAGTCTTGGAGTCTTGGAATCGTGGGTCTTGGAGTCTTGGAGTCTTGGAATCGTGGGTCTTGGAGTCTTGGAATCTTGGAGTCTTGGAGTCTTGGAGTCTTGGAATCGTGGGTCTTGGAGTCTTGGAGTCTTGGAATCTTGGGTCTTGGAGTCTTGGAGTCTTGGAGTCTTGGAGTCTTGGAGTCTTGGAGTCTTGGAATCGTGGGTCTTGGTGTCTTGGAGTCTTGGAGTCTTGGAGTCTTGGAGTCTTGGAATCGTGGGTCTTGGAGTCTTGGAGTCTTGGAGTCTTGGAATCTTGGGTCTTGGAGTCTTGGAGTCTTGGAGTCTTGGAGTCTTGGAGTCTTGGAATCGTGGGTCTTGGAGTCTTGGAGTCTTGGAGTCTTGTAGTCTTGGAGTCTTGGAGTCTTGGAGTCTTGGAGTCTTGGAGTCTTGGAGTCCTGGAATCTTGGAGTCTTGGAGTTTTGGAGTCTTGGAATCTTGGATCTAGGAATCTTGGGTCTTGGAATCTTGGGTCTTGGAGTCTTGGAGTCTTGGAGTCTTGGAGTCTTGGAGTCTTGGAATCGTGGGTCTTGAATCTTGGGTCTTGGAGTCTTGGAGTCTTGGAGTCTTGGAGTCTTGGAATCTTGGGTCTTGGAGTCTTGGAGTCTTGGAGTTTTGGAGTCTTGGAGTCTTGGAGTATTGGAGTCTTGGAGTCTTGGAGTTTTGGAATCGTGGGTCTTGGAGTCTTGGAGTCTTGATGTCTTGGAATCTTGGGTCCTGGAATCTTGGGTCTTGAATCTTGGAGTCTTGGAGACTTGGAATCGTGGGTCTTGAATCTTGGAGTCTTGGAGTCTTGGAGTCTTGGAATCGTGGGTCTTGAATCTTGGAGTCTTGGAGACTTGGAATCGTGGGTCTTGAATCTTGGAGTCTTGGAGTCTTGGAGTTTTGGAGTCTTGGAGTCTTGGAGTCTTGGAGTCTTGGAATCTTGGGTCTTGGAGTCTTGGAGTCTTGGAGTCTTGGAATCTTGGGTCCTGGAATCTTGGGTCTTGGAGTCTTGAAATCGTGGGTCTTGGAATCTTGGGTCTTGGAGTCTTGGAGTCTTGGAATCTTGGGTCTTGGAGTCTTGGAGTCTTGGAGTCTTGGAGTCTTGGAGTCTTGGAGTCTTGGAGTCTTGGAGTCTTGGAGTCTTGGAATCTTGGGTCTTGGAGTCTTGGAATCTTGGAGTCTTGGAGTCTTAAAATCTTGGAATCTTGGGTCTTGGAGTCTTGGAGTCTTGGAGTCTTGGAGTCTTGGAGTCTTGGAATCTTGGGTCTTGGAATCTTGGGTCTTGGAGTCTTGGAGTATTGGAATCTTGGGTCTTGGAATCTTGGGTCTTGGAGTCTTGGAGTCTTAGAATCTTGGGTCTTGGAGTCTTAAATCTTGGAGTCTTGGAGTCTTGGAATCTTGGGTCTTTGAGTCTTGGAGTCTTGGAGTCTTGGAGTCTGGGAGTCTTGGAGTCTTGGAGTCTTGGAGTCTTGGAGTCTTGGAGTCTTGGAATCGTGGGTCTTGGAGTCTTGGAGTCTTGGAATCGTGGGTCTTGGAGTCTTGGAATCTTGGAGTCTTGGAGTCTTGGAGTCTTGGAATCGTGGGTCTTGGAGTCTTGGAATCTTGGGTCTTGGAGTCTTGGAGTCTTGGAGTCTTGGAGTCTTGGAGTCTTGGAGTCTTGGAATCGTGGGTCTTGGAGTCTTGGAGTCTTGGAGTCTTGGAATCTTGGGTCTTGGAGTCTTGGAATCTTGGGTCTTGGAGTCTTGGAGTCTTAGAGTCTTGGAGTCTTGGAGTCTTGGAGTCTTGGAATCGTGGAGTCTTGGAGTCTTAAAATCTTGGGTCTTGGAGTTTTGGAGTCTTGGAGTCTTGGAGTCTTGGAGTCTTGGAGTCTTGGAGTCTTGGAGTCTTGGAATCTTGGAGTCTTGGAGTCTTGGAATCGTGGGTCTTGGAGTCTTGGAGTCTTGGAGTCTTGGAGTCTTGGAGTCTTGGAGTCTTGTAGTCTTTGAGTCTTTGAGTCTTGGAGTCTTGAATCTTGGAGTCTTGGAGTTTTGGAGTCTTGGAGTCTTGGAGTCTTGAATCTTGGAGTCTTGGAGTCTTGGAATCGTGGGTCTTGAATCTTGGAGTCTTGGAGTCTTGGAATCGTGGGTCTTGAATCTTGGAGTCTTGGAGTCTTGGAGTCTTGGAATCGTGGGTCTTGGAGTCTTGGAGTCTTGGAGTCTTGGAGTCTTGGAGTCTTGGAGTCTTGGAGTCTTGGAGTCTTGGAATCTTGGGTCTTGGAGTCTTGGAGTCTTGGAGTCTTGGAGTCTTGGAGTCTTGGAGTCTTGGAGTCTTGGAATCTTGGGTCTTGGAGTTTTGGAGTCTTGGAATCTTGGATCTTGGAATCTTGGAGTCTTGGATTCTTGAATCTTGGAGTCTTGGAGTCTTGGAGTCTTGGAGTCTTGAATCTTGGAGTCTTGGAGTCTTGGAATCGTGGGTCTTGAATCTTGGAGTCTTGGAGTCTTGGAATCGTGGGTCTTGAATCTTGGAGTCTTGGAGTCTTGGAGTCTTGGAGTCTTGGAATCGTGGGTCTTGGAGTCTTGGAGTCTTGGAGTCTTGTAGTCTTGGAGTCTTGGAGTCTTGGAGTCTTGGAATCTTGGGTCTTGGAGTCTTGGAGTCTTGGAGTCTTGGAGTCTTGGAGTCTTGGAATCTTGGGTCTTGGAGTTTTGGAGTCTTGGAATCTTGGATCTTGGAATCTTGGGTCTTGGAGTCTTGGAGTCTTGGAGTCTTGGAGTCTAGGAATCTTGGGTCTTGGAATCTTGGGTCTTGGAGTCTTGGAGTCTTGGAGTCTTGGAGTCTTGGAATCGTGGGTCTTGAATCTTGGGTCTTGGAGTCTTGGAGTCTTGGAGTCTTGGAGTCTTGGAATCTTGGGTCTTGGAGTCTTGGAGTCTTGGAGTTTTGGAGTCTTGGAGTTTTGGAGTCGTGGAGTCTTGGAGTATTGGAGTCTTGGAGTCTTGGAGTTTTGGAATCGTGGGTCTTGGAGTCTTGGAGTCTTGGAGTCTTGGAATCTTGGGTCCTGGAATCTTGGGTCTTGGAGTGTTGGAGTCTTGGAGTCTTGGAGTCTTGGAGTCTTGGAGTCTTGGAATCGTGGGTCTTGAATCTTGGAGTCTTGGAGTCTTGGAGTCTTGGAGTCTTGGAATCGTGGGTCTTGGAATCTTGGGTCTTGGAGTCTTGGAGTCTTGGAATCTTGGGTCTTGGAGTCTTGGAGTCTTGGAGTCTTGGAGTCTTGGAGTCTTGGAGTCTTGGAATCTTGGGTCTTGGAGTCTTGGAGTCTTGGAATCTTGGAATCTTGGGTCTTGGAGTCTTGGAGTCTTGGAGTCTTGGAGTCTTGGAGTCTTGGAATCTTGGGTCTTGGAGTCTTGGAGTCTTGGAGTCTTGGAGTCTTGGAGTCTTGGAATCTTGGGTCTTGGAATCTTGGGTCTTGGAGTCTTGGAGTCTTGGAGTATTGGAATCTTGGGTCTTGGAATCTTGGGTCTTGGAGTCTTGGAGTCTTGGAATCTTGGGTCTTGGAGTCTTAAATCTTGGAGTCTTGGAGTCTTGGAGTCTTGGAATCTTGGAGTCTTGGAGTCTTGGAGTCTTGGAGTCTTGGAGTCTTGAAGTCTTGGAGTCTTGGAATCGTGGGTCTTGGAGTCTTGGAGTCTTGGAATCGTGGGTCTTGGAGTCTTGGAATCTTGGAGTCTTGGAGTCTTGGAGTCTTGGAATCGTGGGTCTTGGAGTCTTGGAGTCTTGGAGTCTTGGAATCTTGGGTCTTGGAGTCTTGGAGTCTTGGAGTCTTGGAGTCTTGGAGTCTTGGAATCGTGGGTCTTGGAGTCTTGGAGTCTTGGAGTCTTGGAATCTTGGGTCTTGGAGTCTTGGAATCTTGGGTCTTGGAGTCTTGGAGTCTTGGAGTCTTGGTGTCTTGGAGTCTTGGAGTCTTGGAGTCTTGGAGTCTTGGAATCGTGGGTCTTGGAGTCTTGGAGTCTTGGAGTCTTGGAATCTTGGGTCTTGGAGTCTTGGAGTCTTGGAGTCTTGGAGTCTTGGAGTCTTGGAATCGTGGGTCTTGGAGTCTTGGAGTCTTGGAGTCTTGTAGTCTTGGAGTCTTGGAGTCTTGGAGTCTTGGAGTCTTGGAGTCCTGGAATCTTGGGTCTTGGAGTCTTGGAGTCTTGGAGTCTTGGAATCTTGGGTCTTGGAGTTTTGGAGTCTTGGAATCTTGGATCTAGGAATCTTGGGTCTTGGAATCTTGGGTCTTGGAGTCTTGGAGTCTTGGAGTCTTGGAGTCTTGGAGTCTTGGAATCGTGGGTCTTGAATCTTGGGTCTTGGAGTCTTGGAGTTTTGGAGTCTTGGAGTCTTGGAGTATTGGAGTCTTGGAGTCTTGGAGTTTTGGAATCGTGGGTCTTGGAGTCTTGGAGTCTTGGAGTCTTGGAATCTTGGGTCCTGGAATCTTGGGTCTTGAATCTTGGAGTCTTGGAGACTTGGAATCGTGGGTCTTGAATCTTGGAGTCTTGGAGTCTTGGAGTCTTTGAATCGTGGGTCTTGAATCTTGGAGTCTTGGAGACTTGGAATCGTGGGTCTTGAATCTTGGAGTCTTGGAGTCTTGGAGTTTTGGAGTCTTGGAGTCTTGGAGTCTTGGAGTCTTGGAATCTTGGGTCTTGGAGTCTTGGAGTCTTGGAGTCTTGGAATCTTGGGTCCTAGAATCTTGGGTCTTGGAGTCTTGAAATCGTGGGTCTTGGAATCTTGGGTCTTGGAGTCTTGGAGTCTTGGAATCTTGGGTCTTGGAGTCTTGGAGTCTTGGAGTCTTGGAGTCTTGGAGTCTTGGAGTCTTGGAGTCTTGGAGTCTTGGAGTCTTGGAATCTTGGGCCTTGGAGTCTTGGAGTCTTGGAGTCTTGGAATCTTGGAATCTTGGGTCTTGGAGTCTTGGAGTCTTGGAGTCTTGGAGTCTTGGAATCTTGGGTCTTGGAATCTTGGGTCTTGGAGTCTTGGAGTCTTGGAGTATTGGAATCTTGGGTCTTGGAATCTTGGGTCTTGGTGTCTTGGAGTCTTGGAATCTTGGGTCTTGGAGTCTTAAATCTTGGAGTCTTGGAGTCTTGGAATCTTGGGTCTTGGAGTCTTGGAGTCTTGGAGTCTTGGAGTCTGGGAGTCTTGGAGTCTTGGAGTCTTGGAGTCTTGGAGTCTTGGAGTCTTGGAATCGTGGGTCTTGGAGTCTTGGAGTCTTGGAGTCTTGGAATCGTGGGTCTTGGAGTCTTGGAATCTTGGAGTCTTGGAGTCTTGGAGTCTTGGAATCGTGGGTCTTGGAGTCTTGGAATCTTGGGTCTTGGAGACTTGGAGTCTTGGAGTCTTGGAGTCTTGGAGTCTTGGAGTCTTGGAATCGTGGGTCTTGGAGTCTTGGAGTCTTGGAGTCTTGGAATCTTGGGTCTTGGAGTCTTGGAATCTTGGGTCTTGGAGTCTTGGAGTCTTAGAGTCTTGGAGTCTTGGAGTCTTGGAGTCTTGGAATCGTGGAGTCTTGGAGTCTTAAAATCTTGGGTCTTGGAGTTTTGGAGTCTTGGAGTCTTGGAGTCTTGGAGTCTTGGCGTCTTGGAGTCTTGGAGTCTTGGAATCTTGGAGTCTTGGAGTCTTGGAATCGTGGGTCTTGGAGTCTTGGAGTCTTGGAGTCTTGGAGTCTTGGAGTCTTGGAGTCTTGGAGTCTTTGAGTCTTTGAGTCTTGGAGTCTTGAATCTTGGAGTCTTGGAGTTTTGGAGTCTTGGAGTCTTGGAGTCTTGAATCTTGGAGTCTTGGAGTCTTGGAATCGTGGGTCTTGTATCTTGGAGTCTTGGAGTCTTGGAATCGTGGGTCTTGAATCTTGGAGTCTTGGAGTCTTGGAGTCTTGGAGTCTTGGAATCGTGGGTCTTGGAGTCTTGGAGTCTTGGAGTCTTGGAGTCTTGGAGTCTTGGAGTCTTGGAGTCTTGGAGTCTTGGAATCTTGGGTCTTGGAGTCTTGGAGTCTTGGAGTCTTGGAGTCTTGGAGTCTTGGAGTCTTGGAGTCTTGGAATCTTGGGTCTTGGAGTTTTGGAGTCTTGGAATCTTGGATCTTTGAATCTTGGAGTCTTGGATTCTTGAATCTTGGAGTCTTGGAGTCTTGGAGTCTTGGAGTCTTGGAGTCTTGAATCTTGGAGTCTTGGAGTCTTGGAATCGTGGGACTTGAATCTTGGAGTCTTGGAGTCTTGGAATCGTGGGTCTTGAATCTTGGAGTCTTGGAGTCTTGGAGTCTTGGAGTCTTGGAGTCTTGGAATCGTGGGTCTTGGAGTCTTGGAGTCTTGTAGTCTTGGAGTCTTGGAGTCTTGGAGTCTTGGAATCTTGGGTCTTGGAGTCTTGGAGTCTTGGAGTCTTGGAGTCTTGGAGTCTTGGAATCTTGGGTCTTGGAGTTTTGGAGTCTTGGAATCTTTTATCTTGGAATCTTGGGTCTTGGAGTCTTGGAGTCTTGGAGTCTTGGAGTCTAGGAATCTTGGGTCTTGGAATCTTGGGTCTTGGAGTCTTGGAGTCTTGGAGTCTTGGAGTCTTGGAGTCTTGGAATCGTGGGTCTTGAATCTTGGGTCTTGGAGTCTTGGAGTCTTGGAGTCTTGGAGTCTTGGAATCTTGGGTCTTGGAGTCTTGGAGTCTTGGAGTTTTGGAGTCTTGGAGTTTTGGAGTCGTGGAGTCTTGGAGTATTGGAGTCTTGGAGTCTTGGAGTTTTGGAATCGTGGGTCTTGGAGTCTTGGAGTCTTGGAGTCTTGGAATCTTGGGTCCTGGAATCTTGGGTCTTGGAGTGTTGGAGTCTTGGAGTCTTGGAGTCTTGGAGTCTTGGAATCGTGGGTCTTGAATCTTGGAGTCTTGGAGACTTGGAATCGTGGGTCTTGAATCTTGGAGTCTTGGAGTCTTGGAGTCTTGGAATCGTGGGTCTTGAATCTTGGAGTCTTGGAGACTTGGAATCGTGGGTCTTGAATCTTGGAGTCTTGGAGTCTTGGAGTTTTGGAGTCTTGGAGTCTTGGAGTCTTGGAGTCTTGGAATCTTGGGTCTTGGAGTCTTGGAGTCTTGGAATCTTGGAGTCTTGGAGTCTTGGAATCTTGGAGTCTTGGAATCTTGGGTCCTGGAATCTTGGGTCCTGGAGTCTTGGAATCGTGGGTCTTGAATCTTGCGAGTCTTGGAGTCTTGGAGTCTTGGAGTCTTGGAATCGTGGGTCTTGAATCTTGGAGTCTTGGAGTCTTGGAGTCTTGGAGTCTTGGAGTCTTGGAATCTTGGGTCTTGGAGTCTTGGAGTCTTGGAGACTTGGAGTTTTGGAGTCTTGGAGTCTTGGAGTCTTGGAGTCTTGGAATCGTGAGTCTTGGAGTCTTGGAGTCTTGAAATCTTGGGTCTTGGAATCTTGGGTCTTGGAGTCTTGGAGTCTTGGAGTCTTGGAGTCTTGGAATCGTGGGTCTTGAATCTTGGAGTCTTGGAGTCTTGGAGTCTTGGAATCGTGGGTCTTGAATCTTGGCGTCTTGGAGTCTTGGAATCGTGGGTCTTGAATCTTGGAGTCTTGGAGTCTTGGAGTCTTGGAATCGTGGGTCTTGTAATTTTTGGTCTTGGAGTCTTGGAGTCTTGGAGTCTTGGAGTCATGGAGTCTTGGAGTCTTGGAGTCTTGGAATCTTGGGTCTTGGAGTCTTGGAGTCTTGGAGTCTTGGAGTCTTGGAATCTTGGGTCTTGGAGTCTTGGAGTCTTTGAATCTTGGAGTCTTGGAATCTTGGGTCTTGGAATCTTGGGTCTTGGAGTCTTGGAGTCTTGGGTCTTGGAGTCTTGGGTCTTGGAGTCTTGGAGTCTTGGAGTCTTGGAGTCTTGGAATCTTGGAGTCTTGGAGTCTTGGAGTCTTGGAGTCTTGGGGTCTTGGAGTCTTGGAGTCTTGGAGTCTTGGAGTCTTGGAATCTTGGGTCTTGGAGTCTTGGAGTCTTGGAGTCTTGGAGTCTTGGAGTCTTGGAGTCTTGGAGTCTTGGAATCTTGGGTCTTGGAATCTTGGGTCTTGGAGTCTTGGAGTCTTGGAGTCTTGGAGTCTTGGAGTCTTGGAATCGTGGGTCTTGAATCTTGGGTCTTGGAGTCTTGGAGTCTTGGAGTCTTGGAGTCTTGGAATCTTGGGTCTTGGAGTCTTGGAGTCTTGGAGTCTTGGAGTCTTGGAGTTTTGGAATCGTGGGTCTTGGAGTCTTGGAGTCTTGGAGTCTTGGAATCTTGGGTCCTGGAATCTTGGGTCTTGGAGTCTTTGAGTCTTGGAGTCTTGGAGTCTTGGAGTCTTGGAATCTTGGGTCTTGGAGTTTTGGAGTCTTGGAATCTTGGATCTTGGAATCTTGGGTCTTGGAGTCTTGGAGTCTTGGAGTCTTGGAGTCTAGGAATCTTGGGTCTTGGAATCTTGGGTCTTGGAGTCTTGGAGTCTTGGAGTCTTGGAGTCTTGGAGTCTTGGAATCGTGGGTCTTGAATCTTGGGTCTTGGAGTCTTGGAGTCTTGGAGTCTTGGAATCTTGGGTCTTGGAGTCTTGGAGTCTTGGAGTTTTGGAGTCTTGGAGTTTTGGAGTCGTGGAGTCTTGGAGTATTGGAGTCTTGGAGTCTTGGAGTTTTGGAATCGTGGGTCTTGGAGTCTTGGAGTCTTGGAGTCTTGGAATCTTGGGTCCTGGAATCTTGGGTCTTGGAGTGTTGGAGTCTTGGAGTCTTGGAGTCTTGGAGTCTTGGAGTCTTGGAATCGTGGGTCTTGAATCTTGGAGTCTTGGAGACTTGGAATCGTGGGTCTTGAATCTTGGAGTCTTGGAGTCTTGGAGTCTTGGAATCGTGGGTCTTGAATCTTGGAGTCTTGGAGACTTGGAATCGTGGGTCTTGAATCTTGGAGTCTTGGAGTCTTGGAGTTTTGGAGTCTTGGAGTCTTGGAGTCTTGGAGTCTTGGAATCTTGGGTCTTGGAGTCTTGGAGTCTTGGAATCTTGGAGTCTTGGAGTCTTGGAATCTTGGAGTCTTGGAATCTTGGGTCCTGGAATCTTGGGTCCTGGAGTCTTGGAATCGTGGGTCTTGAATCTTGCGAGTCTTGGAGTCTTGGAGTCTTGGAGTCTTGGAATCGTGGGTCTTGAATCTTGGAGTCTTGGAGTCTTGGAGTCTTGGAGTCTTGGAGTCTTGGAATCTTGGGTCTTGGAGTCTTGGAGTCTTGGAGACTTGGAGTTTTGGAGTCTTGGAGTCTTGGAGTCTTGGAGTCTTGGAATCGTGAGTCTTGGAGTCTTGGAGTCTTGAAATCTTGGGTCTTGGAATCTTGGGTCTTGGAGTCTTGGAGTCTTGGAGTCTTGGAGTCTTGGAATCGTGGGTCTTGAATCTTGGAGTCTTGGAGTCTTGGAGTCTTGGAATCGTGGGTCTTGAATCTTGGCGTCTTGGAGTCTTGGAATCGTGGGTCTTGAATCTTGGAGTCTTGGAGTCTTGGAGTCTTGGAATCGTGGGTCTTGAATCTTGGCGTCTTGGAGTCTTGGAATCGTGGGTCTTGAATCTTGGAGTCTTGGAGTCTTGGAGTCTTGGAATCGTGGGTCTTGGAATTTTGGGTCTTGGAGTCTTGGAGTCTTGGAGTCTTGGAGTCTTGGAGTCATGGAGTCTTGGAGTCTTGGAGTCTTGGAATCTTGGGTCTTGGAGTCTTGGAGTCTTGGAGTCTTGGAATCTTGGGTCTTGGAGTCTTGGAGTCTTTGAATCTTGGAGTCTTGGAATCTTGGGTCTTGGAATCTTGGGTCTTGGAGTCTTGGGTCTTGGAGTCTTGGGTCTTGGAGTCTTGGAGTCTTGGAGTCTTGGAGTCTTGGAATCTTGGAGTCTTGGAGTCTTGGAGTCTTGGAGTCTTGGGGTCTTGGAGTCTTGGAGTCTTGGAGTCTTGGAGTCTTGGAATCTTGGGTCTTGGAGTCTTGGAGTCTTGGAGTCTTGGAGTCTTGGAGTCTTGGAGTCTTGGAGTCTTGGAATCGTGGGTCTTGAATCTTGGGTCTTGGAGTCTTGGAGTCTTGGAGTCTTGGAGTCTTGGAATCTTGGGTCTTGGAGTCTTGGAGTCTTGGAGTCTTGGAGTTTTGGAATCGTGGGTCTTGGAGTCTTGGAGTCTTGGAGTCTTGGAATCTTGGGTCCTGGAATCTTGGGTCTTGGAGTCTTTGAGTCTTGGAGTCTTGGAGTCTTGGAGTCTTGGAGTCTTGGAGTCTTGGAATCGTGGGTCTTGGAGTCTTGGAGTCTTGGAGTCTTGGAATCGTGAGTCTTGGAGTCTTGGAGTCTTGGAGTCATGGAGTCTTGGAGTCTTGGAGTCTTGGAGTCTTGGAGTCTTGGAGTCTTGGAATCGTGGGTCTTGGAGTCTTGGAGTCTTGGAGTCTTGGAATCTTGGGTCTTGGAACCTTGGGTCTTGGAGTCTTGGAGTCTTGGAGTCTTGGAATCTTGGGTTCTGGAATCTTGGGTCTTGGAGTCTTGGAATCGTGGGTCTTGAATCTTGGAGTCTTGGAGTCTTGGAGTCTTGGAGTCTTGGGGTCTTTGAATCGTGGGTCTTGGAATCTTGGGTCTTGGAGTCTTGGAATCTTGGAGACTTGGAATCTTGGGTCTTGGAATCTTGGGTCTTGGAGTCTTGGAGTCTTGGAATCTTGGGTCTTGGAGTCTTGGGTCTTGGAGTCTTGTAGTCTTGTAGTCTTGGAATCTTGGGTCTTGGAGTCTTGGAGACTTGGAGTCTTGGAGTCTTGGAGTCTTGGAGTCTTGGAATCTTGGGTCTTGGAGTCTTGGAGTCTTGGAATCGTGGGTCTTGGGGTCTTGGAGTCTTGGAGTCTTGGAGTCTTGGAGGCTTGGAGTCTTGGAATCGTGGGTCTTGGAGTCTTGGAGTCTTGGAGTCTTAGAGTCATGGAATTTTGGAGTCTTGGAGTCTTGGAGTCTTGGAGTCTTGGAGTCTTGGAGTCTTGGAGTCTTAGAGTTTTGGAATCGTGGGTCTTGAATCTTGGAGTCTTGGAGTCTTGGAAACGTGGGTTTTGGAGTCTTGGAGTCTTGGAGTCTTGGAGTCTTGGAGTCTTGAGGAGTCTTGGAGTCTTGAATCTTGGAGTCTTGGAGTCTTGGAATCGTGGGTCTTGAATCTTGGAGTCTTGGAGTCTTGGAGTCTTGGAATCGTGCGTCCTGGAATCTTGGGTCTTGGAGTCTTGGAGTCTAGGAGTCTTGGAATCGTGGGTCTTGAATCTTGGAGTCTTGGAGTCTTGGAGTCTTGGAGTCGTGGGTCTTGAATCTTGGAGTCTTGGAGTCTTGGAGTCTTGGAGTCTTGGAGTCTTGGAGTCTTAGAGTCTTGGAATCGTGGGTCTTGAATCTTGGAGTCTTGGAGTCTTGGAAACGTGGGTTTTGGAGTCTTGCAGTCTTTGAGTCTTGGAGTCTTGGAGTTTTGGAGTCTTGGAGTCTTGGAGTCTTGAATCTTGGAGTCTTGGAGTCTTGGAATCGTGGGTCTTGAATCTTGGAGTCTTGGAGTCTTGGAATCGTGGGTCTTGAATCTTGGAGTCTTGGAGTCTTGGGTCTTGGAGTCTTGGAGTCTTGGAGTCTTGGAGTCTTGGAGTCTTGGAATCTTGGAGTCTTGGAGTCTTGGAATCTTGGAATCTTGGGTCTTGGAACCTTGGAGTCTTTGAGTCTTGGAATCTTGGGTCCTGGAATCTTGGGTCTTGGAGTCTTGGAGTCTTGGAGTCTTGGAGTCTTGGAATCGTGGGTCTTGAATCTTGGAGTCTTGGAGTCTTGGAGTCTTGGAGTCTTGGAATCGTGGGTAGTGATGAGCGAGTACTAAAAAGCTCGGGTGCTCGAAGCTCGGGCCGAGCCTCCCAAGATACTCGTGTACTCGGCCCGAGCAACGAGCCCAATGTTATCCTATGGGAGACCCGAGTATTTTTGTGAAATGACCTCCCGGCAGCATGGAGAAACCCTAAAAATGTCACAAAAGTCTCAGAAGAGTGCTCAAATGACATGGCAACAGCATGGGGAAGACCCCTTGAAGCATTTATCACTCAAAAGTCACAGCTGTGAACAATTTTGTCCGCGTTTTACGCCATTTTTACGGACTCACCAGAAAACCTTCCAAAATGACCCCAAAATGATTTTTCATGGCGGAAATGTTAAGGGCACATACCCAATAGTGAGATAGAGCTGGTGTATGTTACTTTTTGAGATCAATACATGAAAGATTTTACGTGAAAACATTGTGTGGCACTCCGATGTCCCTGAGAAGAGACGTACATGAAGGCCTCTTGAGTCTAATGTGCCCATTTTGAGGAAGTGAGTCTTTGTAGTATTTTCCTTTGCCAGGGCAGTCCTAAATTGTGAGGTTCACCAATGCCCCTGCATACAGACGTGCATGAGGGCCTCAAAACATTAAGTGTCCATTGTCAGGAAGTGGGTGTATTATAGTATAGCCCTTAGGCAGGGCAGCCAAAAATTGGGAGGCTCCACATTGTCCCTGGGTAGAGACGTGCATGAGGGCCTCAAAACATTAAGTGTCCATTTTAAGGAAGTGGGTGTATTTCAGTATAGCCCTTAGGCAGGGCAGCCAAAAATTGGGAGGCTCCACATTGTCCCTGGGTAGAGACGTGCATGATGGCCTTTAAACCTGAAGTGCCCATTGTAAGGAAGTGGGTCTATTTCAGTATAGCCCTTTGCCAGGGCAGCCAAAAATTGGGAGGCTCCACATTGTCCCTGGGTAGAGACGTGCATGAGGGCCTCAAAACATTAAGTGTCCATTGTCAGGAAGTGGGTGTATTATAGTATAGCCCTTAGGCAGGGCAGCCAAAAATTGGGAGGCTCCACATTGTCCCTGGGTAGAGACGTGCATGATGGCCTTTAAACCTGAAGTGCCCATTGTAAGGAAGTGGGTCTATTTCAGTATAGCCCTTTGCCAGGGCAGCCAAAAATTGGGAGGCTCCACATTGTCCCTGGGTAGAGACGTGCATGATGGCCTTTAAACCTGAAGTGCCCATTGTAAGGAAGTGGGTCTATTTCAGTATAGCCCTTTGCCAGGGCAGCCAAAAATTGGGAGGCTCCACATTGTCCCTGGGTAGAGACGTGCATGAGGGCCTCAAAACATTAAGTGTCCATTGTCAGGAAGTGGGTGTATTATAGTATAGCCCTTAGGCAGGGCAGCCAAAAATTGGGAGGCTCCACATTGTCCCTGGGTAGAGACGTGCATGATGGCCTTTAAACCTGAAGTGCCCATTGTAAGGAAGTGGGTCTATTTCAGTATAGCCCTTTGCCAGGGCAGCCAAAAATTGGGAGGCTCCACATTGTCCCTGGGTAGAGACGTGCATGAGGGCCTCAAAACATTAAGTGTCCATTGTCAGGAAGTGGGTGTATTATAGTATAGCCCTTAGGCAGGGCAGCCAAAAATTGGGAGGCTCCACATTGTCCCTGGGTAGAGACGTGCATGATGGCCTTTAAACCTGAAGTGCCCATTGTAAGGAAGTGGGTCTATTTCAGTATAGCCCTTTGCCAGGGCAGCCAAAAATTGGGAGGCTCCACATTGTCCCTGGGTAGAGACGTGCATGAGGGCCTCAAAACATTAAGTGTCCATTTTAAGGAAGTGGGTGTATTTCAGTATAGCCCTTAGGCAGGGCAGCCAAAAATTGGGAGGCTCCACATTGTCCCTGGGTAGAGACGTGCATGAGGGCCTCAAAACATTAAGTGTCCATTTTAAGGAAGTGGGTGTATTTCAGTATAGCCCTTAGGCAGGGCAGCCAAAAATTGGGAGGCTCCACATTGTCCCTGGATAGAGACGTGCATGATGGCCTTTAAACCTGAAGTGCCCATTGTAAGGAAGTGGGTCTATTTCAGTATAGCCCTTTGCCAGGGCAGCCAAAAATTGGGAGGCTCCACATTGTCCCTGGGTAGAGACGTGCATGAGGGCCTCAAAACATTAAGTGTCCATTTTAAGGAAGTGGGTGTATTTCAGTATAGCCCTTAGGCAGGGCAGCCAAAAATTGGGAGGCTCCACATTGTCCCTGGATAGAGACGTGCATGATGGCCTTTAAACCTGAAGTGCCCATTGTAAGGAAGTGGGTCTATTTCAGTATAGCCCTTTGCCAGGGCAGCCAAAAATTGGGAGGCTCCACATTGTCCCTGGGTAGAGACGTGCATGAGGGCCTCAAAACATTAAGTGTCCATTTTAAGGAAGTGGGTGTATTTCAGTATAGCCCTTAGGCAGGGCAGCCAAAAATTGGGAGGCTACACGTTGTCCCTGGGTAGAGACGTGCATGAGGGCCTCAAAACATTGTTCCCATTGCAAAGGAGCGGGTCTCCTGTCGTTGTAATGTCCATTCTGCAAAGAATGGGCGAAAAAATTTACCACTGGGGGTATACCTGAAACAAAGACCTAACTATTGTAACGGTCATCATGATGGCGCATGAGGAGAAGGAGGAGCAGTCCAGCGATTATCCAAAGTCGAGAAGTGTACCCATGGGTGAGTGGAGGTACATGGCAAACTTTAAATTCCGCTCTCATTTGCTGGTGGTGTGGTGAAGTCTGGCCCAATCCAACCCTTGTTCATCTTTATCAGAGTCAGCCTGTCAGCATTTTCAGTTGACAGGCGGGTGCGTTTATCTGTAATGATTCCACCTGCGGCACTAAAAACACGCTCTGACAAAACGCTAGCAGCAGGGCAGGCCAGGACTTCCAAGGCGTAGAGAGCCAATTCATGCCACGTGTCCAGCTTGGATACCCAATAATTGTAAGGCACAGAGGAATGTCGGAGTACAGTTGTTCGATCTGCAAGGTACTCCTTCAGCATCTGGGCAAACTTAGGATTTCTTGTGGCACTACCCCGCACCTCAGGGGCTGTGGTACGTGAGGGGCTGAGAAAACTGTCCCACATCTTAAAGACTGTTCCCCTACCTCTGGCGGATTGGACTTGTGCCTCTCTCGGCTGTACGCCTCGGTTGTCCACTGATTCCTGACCTATGCCGCTAGCGTTTTGTGAGGGGAATGCTTTGCCTACTTCCGTGAGTATGGCCTTCCGAAACTGCTGCATTTTGGTTGACCTCTCATCCACGGGAATAAGAGACAAAAAGTTCTCCTTGTAGCGTGGGTCTAACAGTGTTACCAACCAGTAATGATTGTCGGCCAAGATGTTCTTAACGCGAGGGTCACGAGACAGGCAGCTTACCATAAAGTCAGCCATGTGCGCCAGACTCTTAACAGCCAGGACTTCAGTAGCCTGACCAACAAGATGACTGAACATGCTGTCCTCCTCCTCCTCCTCCTCCTCCTCCTCCTCATCTACCCTGTCCTCTGGCCAGCCACGCTGAATCGAGGATATGACTGGTGTGCATGTCATATCCTCAATTTGGCCGGAGAGTTGCTCCATGTCTTCATCCTCCTCCTCGTCATAGTCCTCCACTGCACGTTGTGATGAGACGAGGCTGGGCTGTGTGTTATCACCCACACCCACTACTGTTTCTTGCTGCAACTCATCGCGCTCCGCCTGCAATGCATCATGTTTGTTTTTCAAAAGGGACCGTTTTAGAAGGCAGAGTAGCGGTATGGTGACGCTAATAATGGCGTCATCACCACTCACCATCTTGGTGGAGTCCTCAAAGTTTTGGAGGATGGTACATAGGTCTGACATCCATCTCCACTCCTCAGGTGTTATGTGTGGAGTTTGACCCATTTCCCGACGGCTTAGGTGATGCAGGTACTCAACAACTGCCCTCTTCTGCTCACATATCCTGACCAACATGTGCAGAGTTGAATTCCAACGCGTGGGGACATCACACACCAGTCTGTGAGCCGGAAGATGCAAACGGCGCTGAAAGCCGGCAAGGCCGGCTGAAGCAGTAGGTGACTTTCGAAAATGTGCAGACAGGCGGCGAACTTTTACCAGCAGATCAGACAGCTCTGGGTATGACTTTATAAACCGCTGAACCACGAGGTTGAGCACATGGGCCACGCATGGAACATGTGTCAGCTGGCCTCGCCTCAAAGCCGCCACCAGGTTCCGGCCATTGTCACAAACGACCTTTCCTGGCTTTAGGTTCAGAGGTGTGAGCCAGTGATCTGCCTGCTGTTTCAGAGCTGTCCACAGCTCTTCTGCATTGTGGGGTTTGTCACCTATGCAGATTAGCTTCAGCACAGCCTGTTGCCGCTTCGCCGAGGCAGTGCTGCAGTGCTTCCAGCTTGTGACTGGTGTGGAGGGCACAGTGGATGAGGATGCGCAGGAGGAGGAGGAGGCTGAAGAGCATGACATTCCGGAGCTGTAGAGTGTGGGTGAAACACTGACTGAGGTAGGGCCTGCAAACCTTGGTGTGGGAAGGACGTGTTCCGTCCCTCGCTCAGACTGGGTCCCAGCTTCCACAATATTAACCCAGTGTGCCGTCAACGAGATGTAGCGGCCTTGCCCACAAGCACTTGTCCACGTGTCTGTGGTTAGGTGGACTTTGGGTGAAACAGCGTTGTTCAGGGCACGTGTGATGTTTTGTGACACGTGGTTATGCAACGCGGGGACGGCACACCGGGAGAAATAGTGGCGGCTGGGGACCGAGTAACGTGGGACAGCTGCCGCCATCAGGTCACGGAATGCTTCTGTCTCCACCAGCCTAAAAGGCAACATTTCCAGCGCAAGCAGTCGCGAAATGTTAGCATTTAGAACTGTGGCATGTGGGGTGTTGGCAGTGTATTTGCGCCTGCGTTCAAAGGTTTGCTGAATGGATAACTGAACGCTGCGCTGGGACAAGGACGTGCTTGATGATGGTGTTCTTTCTGCGTAGGCAACTGCAGGTGCAGGAGTGGAGGAGGCTTGTTCGCAGGCAGCATGGACAGAGGATTGGCTCGCATGCACAACCAGCGAAGACGTAGCAGTGACATCAGCAAGCACTGCTCCTCGACTCTGTTGTACTTCCCACAAAGTCGGGTGCTTGGCTGACATGTGCCTGATCATGCTGGTGGTGGTCAGGCTGCTAGTTTTGGTACCCCTGCTGATGCTGGCACGGCAGGTGTTGCAAATGGCCTTTTTTGAATCATCTGGATCCAACTTAAAAAACTGCCAGACTCGTGAAGACCTAACATTTGTACAGGCACCTTGTGTCGTCGTGTTGTTACGGGGAACGGTTGCCTGACTTCTGCCTGGGACCACCACCCTGCTTCTTACTGCCTGTTGTGATGCTACGCCTCCCTCCCCCTGTGCACTGCTGTCCTCGCTCTGCATATCCTCCTGCCAGGTTGGGTCAGTTACTGGATCATCCACCACGTCGTCTTCCTCTTCCGCACCCTGCTCCTCCTCCTGACTTGCTGACAATTGTGTCTCATCATCGTCCACCACTTGTTGAGACACGTTGCCAACTTCGTGAGAACGTGGCTGCTCAAATATTTGGCTATCTGTACAGACGATCTCCTCATGACCCACTTCAATATGAGCTGGCGAGAGGCCAGAATGTGTGAATGGAAACGTGAACAGCTCTTCCGAGTGTCCAAGTGTGGGATCATTAATGTCCGAGGAGGACGTGTACTCAGCCTGGTGGTAGGAAGGAGGATCAGGTTCAGAAATGTGCGGTGCAGTATCACGGCTACTGACACTTGACCGTGTGGAAGACAGAGTGTTTGTGGTGGTGCCAATCTGACTGGAAGCATTATCCGCTATCCAACTAACAACCTGTTGACACTGGTCTTGGTTCAAGAGCGGTGTACTGCTGCGGTCCCCAAGAATTTGGGACAGGACGTGCGAGCGACTAGATGTGGCCCTTTGTTGTGGCGAAATTAGAGCTTGCCCACGACCTCGGCCTCTGCCTGCACCACCATCACGTCCACTTCCTTGTTCCTTGCCAATGCCCTTGCGCATTTTGCAATGCTGTGCACTGCTGACGTGTATATTCACTACTTGTGCGTTATATCAAAGTTTCTGGAAATTGCACACCAGTGCACCTGTACGCTGCCACCAACAGGCACACACGTGCGGTTTTAAAAACCAAGCACGGACGCAATAATAACCTAACACAGGTTTTAGGAGCAAAAATTAAGAACTCTGACACTATCAGCCACTGCTGACTGACGTGTATTATACACTACACTTGTGCGTTATATAATAGTTTGGTAAACGCACACCAGTGCACCTGTACGCTGCCACCAACAGGCACACACGTGCGGTTTTAAAAACCAAGCACGGACGCAATAATAACCTAACACAGGTTTTAGGAGCAAAAATTAAGAACTCTGACACTATCAGCCACTGGTGACTGACGTGTATTATACACTACACTTGTGCGTTATATAATAGTTTGGTAAACGCACACCAGTGCACCTGTACGCTGCCACCAACAGGCACACACGTGCGGTTTTAAAAACCAAGCACGGACGCAATAATAACCTAACACAGGTTTTAGGAGCAAAAATTAAGAACTCTGACACTATCAGCCACTGCTGACTGACGTGTATATTCACTACTTGTGCGTTATATCAAAGTTTCTGGAAATTGCACACCAGTGCACCTGTACGCTGCCACCAACAGGCACACACGTGCGGTTTTAAAAACCAAGCACGGACGCAATAATAACCTAACACAGGTTTTAGGAGCAAAAATTAAGAACTCTGACACTATCAGCCACTGCTGACTGACGTGTATATTCACTACTTGTGCGTTATATCAAAGTTTCTGGAAATTGCACACCAGTGCACCTGTACGCTGCCACCAACAGGCACACACGTGCGGTTTTAAAAACCAAGCACGGACGCAATAATAACCTAACACAGGTTTTAGGAGCAAAAATTAAGAACTCTGACACTATCAGCCACTGCTGACTGACGTGTATTATACACTACACTTGTGCGTTATATAATAGTTTGGTAAACGCACACCAGTGCACCTGTACGCTGCCACCAACAGGCACACACGTGCGGTTTTAAAAACCAAGCACGGACGCAATAATAACCTAACACAGGTTTTAGGAGCAAAAATTAAGAACTCTGACACTATCAGCCACTGCTGACTGACGTGTATATTCACTACTTGTGCGTTATATCAAAGTTTCTGGAAATTGCACACCAGTGCACCTGTACGCTGCCACCAACAGGCACACACGTGCGGTTTTAAAAACCAAGCACGGACGCAATAATAACCTAACACAGGTTTTAGGAGCAAAAATTAAGAACTCTGACACTATCAGCCACTGCTGACTGACGTGTATTATACACTACACTTGTGCGTTATATAATAGTTTGGTAAACGCACACCAGTGCACCTGTACGCTGCCACCAACAGGCACACACGTGCGGTTTTAAAAACCAAGCACGGACGCAATAATAACCTAACACAGGTTTTAGGAGCAAAAATTAAGAACTCTGACACTATCAGCCACTGCTGACTGACGTGTATTATACACTACACTTGTGCGTTATATAATAGTTTGGTAAACGCACACCAGTGCACCTGTACGCTGCCACCAACAGGCACACACGTGCGGTTTTAAAAACCAAGCACGGACGCAATAATAACCTACTAACAGGTTTTTTTGGGGAGCGACAATTACAGTACAGACAAGTCAGACACTATCTGGACTGTTTTACACTGTGTACACCAGCCCCAGATATGAAGGCTGGTATACGGTCACCACTACCCTGCCTGCCTGCCTGCCTGTATACTGCTACAATAGTCCTGACAAGGACTCTTTTGGTCACTAGCCTGTATTCAGACCTGGCTATACCCTGCCTGTATATAGCAACAATAGTCCTGAGAAGGACTCTGCTACTGTACTCCGACCTGGCTATACCCTGCCTGCCTGTATACAACTAGAATAGTCCTGAGAAGGACTTTTGGTCACACTGTTTGCAGCCCTGCAACTGAAAAAGCTATAAAGGGCCGCAAAGCTTTCCCTGAATCAGCGACACTCTCCCTACACTCACTGTCAGAATAGCTGTGAGCAGAGCACAGCGCGCCGGCCGATATAAAGGCTCGGTGACGCTGTGCAGGCCGGCCAATCACTGCAATTCCACAACTAACAGGGCTGTGGCATTGCAGTGGTCTGCCAGCCAATCCCTGCATGAGGGCTGGCTCTCAAAAGAGCGCCAACATGCAGAAATGAAGACCACGAGTAAAGCACGAGTATCGCGAGATTACTCGGTCCCCGCCGAGCAGCCCGAGTACAGTGATACTCGTGCGAGTACCGAGTAGTGACAAGCATGCTCGCTCATCACTAATCGTGGGTCTTAAATCTTGGAGTCTTGGAGTCTTGGAGTCTTGGAGTCTTGGAGTCTTGGAATTGTGGGTCTTGAATCTTGGAGTCTTGGAATCGTGGGTTTTGGAGTCTTGGAGTCTTGGAGTCTTGGAGTCTTGGAGTCTTGAAGTCTTGGAGTCTTGGAGTCTTGGAGTCTTGGAGTCTTGGAGTCTTGGAGTCTTGGAATCTTGGGTCTTGGAGTCTTGGAGTCTTGGAGTCTTGGAATCGTGAGTCTTGGAGTCTTGGAGTCTTGGAGTCTTGGAGTCTTGGAGTCTTGGAATCGTGGGTCTTGAATCTTGGAGTCTTGGAGTCTTAGAATCGTGGGTCTTGAATCTTGGAGTCTTGGAGTCTTGGAGTCTTGGAGTCTTGGAGTCTTGGAGTCTTGGAATCGTGGGTCTTGGAGTCTTGGAGTCTTGGAGTCTTGGAGTCTTGGAGTCTTGGAGTCTTGGAGTCTTGGAATCTTGGGTCTTGGAATCTTGGGTCTTGGAGTCTTGGAGTCTTGGAATCTTGGGTCCTGGAATCTTGGGTCTTGGAGTCTTGGAGTCTTGGAGTCTTGGAGTCTTGGAATCGTGGCTCTTGAATCTTGGAGTCTTGGAGTCTTGGAGTCTTGGAGTCTTGGAATCGTGGGTCTTGAATCTTGGAGTCTTGGAGTCTTGGAGTCTTGGAATCGTGGGTCTTGGAGTCTTGGAGACTTGGAGTCTTGGAGTCTTGGAGTCTTGAATCTTGGAGTCTTGGAGTCTTGGAATCTTGGGTCTTGGAGTCTTGGAGTCTTGGAGTCTTGGAGTCTTGGAGTCTTGGAGTCTTGGAGTCTTGGAATCTTGGGTCTTGGAGTCTTGGAGTCTTGGAATCGTGGGTCTTGGAGTCTTGGAGTCTTGGAGTCTTGGAATCTTGGGTCTTGGAGTCTTGGAGTCTTGGAGTCTTGGAATCTTGGGTCTTGGAGTCTTGGAGTCCTGGAATCTTGGGTCTTGGAATCTTGGGTCTTGGAGTCTTGGAGTCTTGGAATCGTGGGTCTTGGAGTCTTGGAGTCTTGGAGTTTTGGAATCTTGGGTCTTGGAGTCTTGGAGTCTTGGAGTCTTGGAGTCTTGGAGTCTTGGAGTCTTGGAATCGTGGGTCTTGAATCTTGGAGTCTTGGAGTCTTGGAGTCTTGGAGTCTTGGAATCGTGGGTCTTGAATCTTGGAGTCTTGGAGTCTTGGAATCGTGGGTCTTGAATCTTAGAGTCTTGGAGTCTTGGAGTCTTGGAATCTTGGGTCTTGGAGTCTTGGAGTCTTGGAATCTTGGGTCTTGGAATCTTGGATCTTGGAGTCTTGGAGTCTTGGAATCGTGGGTCTTGGAGTCTTGGAGTCTTGGAGTTTTGGAATCTTGGGTCTTGGAGTCTTGGAGTCTTGGAGTCTTGGAGTCTTGGAATCGTGGGTCTTGAATCTTGGAGTCTTGGAGTCTTGGAGTCTTGGAGTCTTGGAGTCTTGGAATCGTGGGTCTTGAATCTTGGAGTCTTGGAGTCTTGGAGTCTTGGAATCTTGGGTCTTGGAGTCTTGGAGTCTTGGAGTCTTGGAGTCTTGAAGTCTTGGAGTCTTGGAGTCTTGGAGTCTTGGAGTCTTGGAATCTTGGGTCTTGGAGTCTTGGAGTCTTGGAGTCTTGGAGTCTTGGAGTCTTGGAGTCTTGGAATCTTGGAGTCTTGGAGTCTTGGAGTCTTGGAGTCTTGGAATCGTGGTTCTTGGAGTCTTAGAGTCTTGGAGTCTTGGAGTCTTGGAGTCTTGGAGTCTTGGGTCTTGGAGTCTTGGAGTCTTGGAGTCTTGGAGTCTTGGAGTCTTGGAGTCTTGGAGTCTTGGAATCTTGGGTCTTGGAGTCTTGGAGTCTTGGAGTCTTGGAGTCTTGGAGTCTTGGAATCTTGGGTCTTGGAATCTTGGGTCCTGGAATCTTGGGTCTTGGAATCTTGAGTCTTGGAGTCTTGGAGTCTTGGAGTCTTGGAGTCTTGGAGTCTTGGAGTCTTGGAGTCTTGGAATCTTGGGTCTTAGAGTCTTGGAGTCTTGGAGTCTTGGAATCGTGGGTTTTGAATCTTGGAGTCTTGGAGTCTTGGAGTCTTGGAGTCTTGGAATCTTGGGTCTTAGAGTCTTGGAGTCTTGGAGTCTTGGAGTCTTGGAATCGTGGGTCTTGAATCTTGGAGTCTTGGAGTCTTGGAGTCTTGGAGTCTTGGAATCGTGGGTTTTGAATCTTGGAGTCTTGGAGTCTTGGAGTCTTGGAGTCTTGGAGTCTTGGGGTCTTGGGGTCTTGGAGTCTTGGAGTCTTGGAGTCTTGGAGTCTTGGAGTCTTGGAGTCTTGGGTCTTGGAGTCTTGGAGTCTTGGAGTCTTGGAGTATTGGAGTCTTGGAATCTTGGGTCTTGGAATCTTGGGTCTTGGAGTCTTGGAGTCTTGAAGTCTTGGAGTCTGGGAGTCTTGGAATCGTGGGTCTTGGAGTCTTGGAGTCTTGGAGTCTTGGAGTCTTAAAGTCTTGGAGTCTTGGAGTCTTGGAATCTTGGGTCTTGGAGTCTTGGAGTCTTGGAGTCTTGGAATCGTGAGTCTTGGAGTCTTGGAGTCTTGGAGTCTTGGAGTCTTGGAATCGTGGGTCTTGAATCTTGGAGTCTTGGAGTCTTAGAATTGTGGGTCTTGAATCTTGGAGTCTTGGAGTCTTGGAGTCCTGGAGTCTTGGAGTCTTGGAATCGTGGGTCTTGGAGTCTTGGAGTCTTGGAGTCTTGGAGTCTTGGAATCTTGGGTCTTGGAGTCTTGGAGTCTTGGAGTCTTGGAGTCTTGGAATCGTGGGTCTTGAATCTTGGAGTCTTGGAATCGTGGGTCTTGGAATCTTGGGTCTTGGAGTCTTGGAGTCTTGGAGTCTTGGAATCGTGGGTCTTGGAGTCTTGGAGACTTGGAGTCTTGGAGTCTTGGAGTCTTGAATCTTGGAGTCTTGGAGTCTTGGAATCTTGGGTCTTGGAGTCTTGGAGTCTTGGAGTCTTGGAGTCTTGGAGTCTTGGAGTCTTGGAGTCTTGGAGTCTTGGAGTCTTGGAATCTTGGGTCTTAGAGTCTTGGAGTCTTGGAGTCTTGGAATCGTGGGTCCTGGAATCTTGGGTCTTGGAGTCTTGGAGTCTAGGAGTCTTGGAATCGTGGGTCTTGAATCTTGGAGTCTTGGAGTCTTGGAGTCTTGGAGTCTTGGAATCGTGGGTCTTGAATCTTGGAGTCTTGGAGTCTTGGAGTCTTGGAGTCTTGGAGTCTTGGAGTCTTAGAGTCTTGGAATCGTGGGTCTTGAATCTTGGAGTCTTGGAGTCTTGGAAACGTGGGTTTTGGAGTCTTGGAGTCTTTGAGTCTTGGAGTCTTGGAGTTTTGGAGTCTTGGAGTCTTGGAGTCTTGAATCTTGGAGTCTTGGAGTCTTGGAATCGTGGGTCTTGAATCTTGGAGTCTTGGAGTCTTGGAATCGTGGGTCTTGAATCTTGGAGTCTTGGAGTCTTGGGTCTTGGAGTCTTGGAGTCTTGGAGTCTTGGAGTCTTGGAGTCTTGGAGTCTTGGAATCTTGGAGTCTTGGAGTCTTGGAATCTTGGAATCTTGGGTCTTGGAACCTTGGAGTCTTTGAGTCTTGGAATCTTGGGTCCTGGAATCTTGGGTCTTGGAGTCTTGGAGTCTTGGAGTCTTGGAGTCTTGGAATCGTGGGTCTTGAATCTTGGAGTCTTGGAGTCTTGGAGTCTTGGAGTCTTGGAATCGTGGGTCTTAAATCTTGGAGTCTTGGAGTCTTGGAGTCTTGGAGTCTTGGAGTCTTGGAATTGTGGGTCTTGAATCTTGGAGTCTTGGAATCGTGGGTTTTGGAGTCTTGGAGTCTTGGAGTCTTGGAGTCTTGGAGTCTTGGAGTCTTGGAATCTTGGGTCTTGGAGTCTTGGAGTCTTGGAGTCTTGGAATCGTGAGTCTTGGAGTCTTGGAGTCTTGGAGTCTTGGAGTCTTGGAATCGTGGGTCTTGAATCTTGGAGTCTTGGAGTCTTAGAATCGTGGGTCTTGAATCTTGGAGTCTTGGAGTCTTGGAGTCTTGGAGTCTTGGAGTCTTGGAGTCTTGGAATCGTGGGTCTTGGAGTCTTGGAGTCTTGGAGTCTTGGAGTCTTGGAGTCTTGGAGTCTTGGAGTCTTGGAATCTTGGGTCTTGGAATCTTGGGTCTTGGAGTCTTGGAGTCTTGGAATCTTGGGTCCTGGAATCTTGGGTCTTGGAGTCTTGGAGTCTTGGAGTCTTGGAGTCTTGGAATCGTGGCTCTTGAATCTTGGAGTCTTGGAGTCTTGGAGTCTTGGAGTCTTGGAATCGTGGGTCTTGAATCTTGGAGTCTTGGAGTCTTGGAGTCTTGGAATCGTGGGTCTTGGAGTCTTGGAGTCTTGGAGTCTTGAATCTTGGAGTCTTGGAGTCTTGGAATCTTGGGTCTTGGAGTCTTGGAGTCTTGGAGTCTTGGAGTCTTGGAGTCTTGGAGTCTTGGAGTCTTGGAGTCTTGGAGTCTTGGAATCTTGGGTCTTGGAGTCTTGGAGTCTTGGAATCGTGGGTCTTGGAGTCTTGGAGTCTTGGAGTCTTGGAATCTTGGGTCTTGGAGTCTTGGAGTCTTGGAATCTTGGGTCTTGGAGTCTTGGAGTCTTGGAATCTTGGGTCTTGGAATCTTGGGTCTTGGAGTCTTGGAGTCTTGGAATCGTGGGTCTTGGAGTCTTGGAGTCTTGGAGTCTTGGAGTTTTGGAATCTTGGGTCTTGGAGTCTTGGAGTCTTGGAGTCTTGGAGTCTTGGAGTCTTGGAGTCTTGGAATCGTGGGTCTTGAATCTTGGAGTCTTGGAATCTTGGAGTCTTGGAGTCTTGGAATCGTGGGTCTTGAATCTTGGAGTCTTGGAGTCTTGGAGTCTTGGAATCGTGGGTTTTGAATCTTGGAGTCTTGGAGTCTTGGAGTCTTGGAGTCTTGGAATCTTGGGTCTTAGAGTCTTGGAGTCTTGGAGTCTTGGAGTCTTGGAATCGTGGGTCTTGAATCTTGGAGTCTTGGAGTCTTGGAGTCTTGGAGTCTTGGAATCGTGGGTTTTGAATCTTGGAGTCTTGGAGTCTTGGAGTCTTGGAGTCTTGGAGTCTTGGGGTCTTGGGGTCTTGGAGTCTTGGAGTCTTGGAGTCTTGGAGTCTTGGAGTCTTGGAGTCTTGGGTCTTGGAGTCTTGGAGTCTTGGAGTCTTGGAGTCTTGGAGTCTTGGAATCTTGGGTCTTGGAATCTTGGGTCTTGGAGTCTTGGAGTCTTGAAGTCTTGGAGTCTGGGAGTCTTGGAATCGTGGGTCTTGGAGTCTTGGAGTCTTGGAGTCTTGGAGTCTTAAAGTCTTGGAGTCTTGGAGTCTTGGAATCTTGGGTCTTGGAGTCTTGGAGTCTTGGAGTCTTGGAATCGTGAGTCTTGGAGTCTTGGAGTCTTGGAGTCTTGGAGTCTTGGAATCGTGGGTCTTGAATCTTGGAGTCTTGGAGTCTTAGAATTGTGGGTCTTGAATCTTGGAGTCTTGGAGTCTTGGAGTCCTGGAGTCTTGGAGTCTTGGAATCGTGGGTCTTGGAGTCTTGGAGTCTTGGAGTCTTGGAGTCTTGGAGTCTTGGAATCTTGGGTCTTGGAGTCTTGGAGTCTTGGAGTCTTGGAGTCTTGGAATCGTGGGTCTTGAATCTTGGAGTCTTGGAATCGTGGGTCTTGGAATCTTGGGTCTTGGAGTCTTGGAGTCTTGGAGTCTTGGAATCGTGGGTCTTGGAGTCTTGGAGACTTGGAGTCTTGGAGTCTTGGAGTCTTGAATCTTGGAGTCTTGGAGTCTTGGAATCTTGGGTCTTGGAGTCTTGGAGTCTTGGAGTCTTGGAGTCTTGGAGTCTTGGAGTCTTGGAGTCTTGGAGTCTTGGAGTCTTGGAGTCTTGGAATCTTGGGTCTTAGAGTCTTGGAGTCTTGGAGTCTTGGAATCGTGGGTCCTGGAATCTTGGGTCTTGGAGTCTTGGAGTCTAGGAGTCTTGGAATCGTGGGTCTTGAATCTTGGAGTCTTGGAGTCTTGGAGTCTTGGAGTCTTGGAATCGTGGGTCTTGAATCTTGGAGTTTTGGAGTCTTGGAGTCTTGGAGTCTTGAATCTTGGAGTCTTGGAGTCTTGGAATCGTGGGTCTTGAATCTTGGAGTCTTGGAGTCTTGGAATCGTGGGTCTTGAATCTTGGAGTCTTGGAGTCTTGGGTCTTGGAGTCTTGGAGTCTTGGAGTCTTGGAGTCTTGGAGTCTTGGAATCTTGGAGTCTTGGAGTCTTGGAATCTTGGAATCTTGGGTCTTGGAACCTTGGAGTCTTTGAGTCTTGGAATCTTGGGTCCTGGAATCTTGGGTCTTGGAGTCTTGGAGTCTTGGAGTCTTGGAGTCTTGGAATCGTGGGTCTTGAATCTTGGAGTCTTGGAGTCTTGGAGTCTTGGAGTCTTGGAATCGTGGGTCTTAAATCTTGGAGTCTTGGAGTCTTGGAGTCTTGGAGTCTTGGAGTCTTGGAATTGTGGGTCTTGAATCTTGGAGTCTTGGAATCGTGGGTTTTGGAGTCTTGGAGTCTTGGAGTCTTGGAGTCTTAGAGTCTTGAAGTCTTGGAGTCTTGGAGTCTTGGAGTCTTGGAGTCTTGGAGTCTTGGAGTCTTGGAGTCTTGGAATCTTGGGTCTTGGAGTCTTGGAGTCTTGGAGTCTTGGAATCGTGAGTCTTGGAGTCTTGGAGTCTTGGAGTCTTGGAATCGTGGGTCTTGAATCTTGGAGTCTTGGAGTCTTAGAATCGTGGGTCTTGAATCTTGGAGTCTTGGAGTCTTGGAGTCTTGGAGTCTTGGAGTCTTGGAGTCTTGGAATCGTGGGTCTTGGAGTCTTGGAGTCTTGGAGTCTTGGAGTCTTGGAGTCTTGGAGTCTTGGAGTCTTGGAATCTTGGGTCTTGGAATCTTGGGTCTTGGAGTCTTGGAGTCTTGGAATCTTGGGTCCTGGAATCTTGGGTCTTGGAGTCTTGGAGTCTTGGAGTCTTGGAGTCTTGGAATCGTGGCTCTTGAATCTTGGAGTCTTGGAGTCTTGGAGTCTTGGAGTCTTGGAATCGTGGGTCTTGAATCTTGGAGTCTTGGAGTCTTGGAGTCTTGGAATCGTGGGTCTTGGAGTCTTGGAGTCTTGAATCTTGGAGTCTTGGAGTCTTGGAATCTTGGGTCTTGGAGTCTTGGAGTCTTGGAGTCTTGGAGTCTTGGAGTCTTGGAGTCTTGGAGTCTTGGAGTCTTGGAATCTTGGGTCTTGGAGTCTTGGAGTCTTGGAATCGTGGGTCTTGGAGTCTTGGAGTCTTGGAGTCTTGGAATCTTGGGTCTTGGAGTCTTGGAGTCTTGGAGTCTTGGAATCTTGGGTCTTGGAGTCTTGGAGTCTTGGAATCTTGGGTCTTGGAATCTTGGGTCTTGGAGTCTTGGAGTCTTGGAATCGTGGGTCTTGGAGTCTTGGAGTCTTGGAGTCTTGGAGTTTTGGAATCTTGGGTCTTGGAGTCTTGGAGTCTTGGAGTCTTGGAGTCTTGGAGTCTTGGAGTCTTGGAATCGTGGGTCTTGAATCTTGGAGTCTTGGAATCTTGGAGTCTTGGAGTCTTGGAATCGTGGGTCTTGAATCTTGGAGTCTTGGAGTCTTGGAGTCTTGGAATCTTGGGTCTTGGAGTCTTGGAGTCTTGGAGTCTTGGAGTCTTGGAGTCTTGGAATCTTGGGTCTTGGAGTCTTGGAGTCTTGGAGTCTTGGAGTCTTGGAATCTTGGAATCTTGGGTCTTGGAGTCTTGAAGTCTTGGAGTCTTGGAGTCTTGGAGTCTTGGAGTCTTGGAATCTTGGGTCTTGGTGTCTTGGAGTCTTGGAGTCTTGGAGTCTTGGAATCGTGAGTCTTGGAATCGTGGGTCTTGAATCTTGGAGTCTTGGAGTCTTGGAATCGTGGGTCTTGAATCTTAGAGTCTTGGAGTCTTGGAGTCTTGGAATCTTGGGTCTTGGAGTCTTGGAGTCTTGGAATCTTGGGTCTTGGAATCTTGGATCTTGGAGTCTTGGAGTCTTGGAATCGTGGGTCTTGGAGTCTTGGAGTCTTGGAGTTTTGGAATCTTGGGTCTTGGAGTCTTGGAGTCTTGGAGTCTTGGAGTCTTGGAGTCTTGGAGTCTTGGAATCTTGGGTCTTGGAGTCTTGGAATCGTGGGTTTTGAATCTTGGAGTCTTGGAGTCTTGGAGTCTTGGAGTCTTGGAGTCTTGGAATCGTGGGTCTTGAATCTTGGAGTCTTGGAGTCTTGGAGTCTTGAAATCTTGGGTCTTGGAGTCTTGGAGTCTTGGAGTCTTGGAGTCTTGAAGTCTTGGAGTCTTGGAGTCTTGGAGTCTTGGAGTCTTGGAATCTTGGGTCTTGGAGTCTTGGAGTCTTGGAGTCTTGGAGTCTTGGAGTCTTGGAGTCTTGGAATCTTGGAGTCTTGGAGTCTTGGAGTCTTGGAGTCTTGGAATCGTGGTTCTTGGAGTCTTAGAGTCTTGGAGTCTTGGAGTCTTGGAGTCTTGGAGTCTTGGGTCTTGGAGTCTTGGAGTCTTGGAGTCTTGGAGTCTTGGAGTCTTGGAGTCTTGGAGTCTTGGAATCTTGGGTCTTGGAGTCTTGGAGTCTTGGAGTCTTGGAGTCTTGGAGTCTTGGAATCTTGGGTCTTGGAATCTTGGGTCCTGGAATCTTGGGTCTTGGAATCTTGAGTCTTGGAGTCTTGGAGTCTTGGAGTCTTGGAGTCTGGGAGTCTTGGAGTCTTGGAGTCTTGGAATCTTGGGTCTTAGAGTCTTGGAGTCTTGGAGTCTTGGAATCGTGGGTTTTGAATCTTGGAGTCTTGGAGTCTTGGAGTCTTGGAGTCTTGGAATCTTGGGTCTTAGAGTCTTGGAGTCTTGGAGTCTTGGAGTCTTGGAATCGTGGGTCTTGAATCTTGGAGTCTTGGAGTCTTGGAGTCTTGGAGTCTTGGAATCGTGGGTTTTGAATCTTGGAGTCTTGGAGTCTTGGAGTCTTGGAGTCTTGGAGTCTTGGAGTCTTGGAGTCTTGGGGTCTTGGGGTCTTGGAGTCTTGGAGTCTTGGAGTCTTGGAGTCTTGGAGTCTTGGAGTCTTGGGTCTTGGAGTCTTGGAGTCTTGGAGTCTTGGAGTCTTGGAGTCTTGGAATCTTGGGTCTTGGAATCTTGGGTCTTGGAGTCTTGGAGTCTTGGAGTCTTGGAGTCTGGGAGTCTTGGAATCGTGGGTCTTGGAGTCTTGGAGTCTTGGAGTCTTGGAGTCTTAAAGTCTTGGAGTCTTGGAGTCTTGGAATCTTGGGTCTTGGAGTCTTGGAGTCTTGGAGTCTTGGAATCGTGAGTCTTGGAGTCTTGGAGTCTTGGAGTCTTGGAGTCTTGGAATCGTGGGTCTTGAATCTTGGAGTCTTGGAGTCTTAGAATTGTGGGTCTTGAATCTTGGAGTCTTGGAGTCTTGGAGTCTTGGAGTCTTGGAGTCTTGGAATCGTGGGTCTTGGAGTCTTGGAGTCTTGGAGTCTTGGAGTCTTGGAGTCTTGGAGTCTTGGAATCTTGGGTCTTGGAGTCTTGGAGTCTTGGAGTCTTGGAGTCTTGGAATCGTGGGTCTTGAATCTTGGAGTCTTGGAATCGTGGGTCTTGGAATCTTGGGTCTTGGAGTCTTGGAGTCTTGGAGTCTTGGAATCGTGGGTCTTGGAGTCTTGGAGACTTGGAGTCTTGGAGTCTTGGAGTCTTGAATCTTGGAGTCTTGGAGTCTTGGAATCTTGGGTCTTGGAGTCTTGGAGTCTTGGAGTCTTGGAGTCTTGGAGTCTTGGAGTCTTGGAGTCTTGGAGTCTTGGAGTCTTGGAGTCTTGGAGTCTTGGAATCTTGGGTCTTGGAGTCTTGGAGTCTTGGAATCGTGGGTCTTGGAGTCTTGGAGTCTTGGAGTCTTGGAGTCTTGGAGTCTTGGAGTCTTGGAGTCTTGGAGTCTTGGAATCTTGGGTCTTGGAGTCTTGGAGTCTTGGAGTCTTGGAATCTTGGGTCTTGGAGTCTTGGAGTCTTGGAATCTTGGGTCTTGGAATCTTGGGTCTTGGAGTCTTGGAGTCTTGGAATCGTGGGTCTTGGAGTCTTGGAGTCTTGGAGTCTTGGAGTTTTGGAATCTTGGGTCTTGGAGTCTTGGAGTCTTGGAGTCTTGGAGTCTTGGAGTCTTGGAGTCTTGGAGTCTTGGAGTCTTGGAGTCTTGAATCTTGGAGTCTTGGAGTCTTGGAGTCTTGGAATCGTGGGTCTTGAATCTTGGAGTCTTGGAGTCTTGGAATCTTGGGTCTTGGAGTCTTGGAGTCTTGGAGTCTTGGAGTCTTGGAGTCTTGGAGTCTTGGAATCTTGGGTCTTGGAGTCTTGGAGTCTTGGAGTCTTGGAGTCTTGGAGTCTTGGAATCTTGGAATCTTGGAATCTTGGGTCTTGGAGTCTTGGAGTCTTGGAGTCTTGGAGTCTTGGAATCGTGGGTCTTGAATCTTAGAGTCTTGGAGTCTTGGAGTCTTGGAGTCTTGGAGTCTTGGAGTCTTGGAGTCTTGGAATCGTGGGTCTTGAATCTTGGAGACTTGGAGTCTTGGAATCGTGGGTCTTGGAATCTTGGGTCTTGGAGTCTTGGAGTCTTGGAGTCTTGGAGTCTTGGAGTCTTGGAATCTTGGGTCTTGGAGTCTTGGGGTCTTGGAGTCTTGGAGTCTTGGAGTCTTGGAGTCTTGGAATCATGGGTCTTGAATCTTGGAGTCTTAGAGTCTTGGAGTCTTGGAATCGTGGGTCTTGGAGTCTTGGAGTCTTGGAGTCTGGGAGTCTTGGAATCGTGGGTCTTGGAGTCTTGGAGTCTTGGAGTCTTGGAATCTTGGGTCTTGGAGTCTTGGAGTCTTGGAGTCTTGGAGTCTTGGAATCTTGGGTCTTGGAGTCTTGGAGTCTTGGAATATTGGGTCTTGGAGTCTTGGAGTCTTGGAATCTTGGGTCTTGGAATCTTGGGTCTTGGAGTCTTGGAGTCTTGGAGTCTTGGAATCTTGGGTCTTGGAATCTTGGGTCTTGGAGTCTTGGAGTCTTGGAATCGTGGTCTTGAATCTTGGAGTCTTGGAGTCTTGGAGTCTTGGAATCGTGGGTCTTGAATCTTGGAGTCTTGGAGTCTTGGAGTCTTGGAGTCTTGGAATCTTGGGTCTTGGAGTCTTGGAGTCTTGGAATCTTGGGTCTTGGAATCTTGGGTCTTGGAGTCTTGGAGTCTTGGAGTCTTGGAGTCTTGGAGTCTTGGAGTCTTGGGTCTTGGAGTCTTGGAATCTTGAGTCTTGAAACTTGGAGTCTTGGAGTCTTGGAATCGTGGGTCTTGGAGTCTTGGAGTCTTTGAGTCTTGAATCTTGGAGTCTTGGAGTCTTGGAGTCTTGGAATCGTGGGTCTTGAATCTTGGAGTCTTGGAGTCTTGGAATCGTGGGTCTTGAATCTTGGAGTCTTGGAGTCTTGGAATCTTGGGTCTTGGAGTCATGGAGTCTTGGAATCTTGGGTCTTGGAATATTGGGTCTTGGAGTCTTGGAGTCTTGGAATCTTGGGTCTTGGAGTCTTGGGTCTTGGAGTCTTGGAGTCTTGGAGTCTTGGAGTCTTGGAGTCTTGGAGTCTTGGAGTCTTGGAGTCTTGGAATCTTGGGTCTTGGAGTCTTGGAGTCTTGGAATCTTGGGTCTTGGAATCTTGGGTCTTGGAGTCTTGGAGTCTTGGAGTCTTGGGTCTTGGAATCTTGGGTCTTGGAATCTTGGAGTCTTGGAGTCTTGGAGTCTTGGAGTCTTGGAGTCTTGGAGTCTTGGAATCTTGGGTCTTGGAATCTTGGGTCTTGGAGTCTTGGAGTCTTGGAATCTTGGGTCTTGGAATCTTGGGTCTTGGAGTCTTGGAGTCTTGGAATCTTGGGTCTTGGAATCTTGGGTCTTGGAGTCTTGGAGTCTTGGAGTCTTGGAGTCTTGGAATCTTGGGTCTTGGAGTCTTGGAGTCTTGGAGTCTTGGAGTCTTGTAGTCTTGGAATCTTGGGTCTTGGAATCTTGGGTCTTGGAGTCTTGGAATCTTGGGTCTTGGAATCTTGGGTCTTGGAATCTTGGGTCTTGGAGTCTTGGAGTCTTGGAGTCTTGGAGTCTTGGAGTGTTGGAATCTTGGGTCTTGGAGTCTTGGAGTCTTGGAGTCTTGGAGTCTTGGAATCTTGGGTCTTGGAGTCTTGGAGTCTTGGAGTCTTGGAGTCTTGGAATCGTGAGTCTTGGAGTCTTGGAGTCTTGGAATCTTGGGTCTTGGAATCTTGGGTCTTGGAGTCTTGGAGTCTTGGAGTCTTTGAGTCTTGGAATCGTGGGTCTTGAATCTTGGAGTCTTGGAGTCTTGGAGTCTTGGAGTCTTGGAATCGTGGGTCTTGAATCTTGGAGTCTTGGAGTCTTGGAATCGTGGGTCTTGAATCTTGGAGTCTTGGAGTCTTGGAGACTTGGAGTCTTGGAATCGTGGGTCTTGGAATCTTGGGTCTTGGAGTCTTGGAGTCTTGGAGTCTTGGAGTCTTGGAATCTTGGGTCTTGGAGTCTTGGAGTCTTGGAGTCTTGGAGTCTTGGAGTCTTGGAATCTTGGGTCTTGGAGTCTTGGAGTCTTGGAGTCTTGGAGTCTTGGAATCTTGGGTCTTGGAGTCTTGGAGTCTTGGAATCTTGGGTCTTGGAGTCTTGGAGTCTTGGAGTCTTGGAGTCTTGGAGTCTTGGAATCGTGAGTCTTGGAGTCTTGGAGTCTTGGAATCGTGAGTCTTGGAGTCTTGGAATCTTGGGTCTTGGAATCTTGGGTCTTGGAGTCTTGGAGTCTTGGAGTCTTTGAGTCTTGGAATCGTGGGTCTTGAATCTTGGAGTCTTGGAGTCTTGGAGTCTTGGAGTCTTGGAATCTTGGGTCTTGGAATCTTGGGTCTTGGAGTCTTGGAGTCTTGTAGTCTTGGAATCTTGCGTCTTGGAATCTTGGGTCTTGGAGTCTTGGAGTCTTGGAATCTTGGGTCTTGGAATCTTGGGTCTTGGAATCTTGGGTCTTGGAGTCTTGGAGTCTTGGAGTCTTGGAGTCTTGGAGTCTTGGAGTCTTGGAGTCTTGGAATCTTGGGTCTTGGAGTCTTGGAGTCTTGGAGTCTTGGAGTCTTGGAATCGTGAGTCTTGGAGTTTTGGAGTCTTGGAATCTTGGGTCTTGGAATCTTGGGTCTTGGAGTCTTGGAGTCTTGGAGTCTTGGAGTCTTGGAGTCTTGGAGTCTTGGAGTCTTGGAATCTTGGGTCTTGGAGTCTTGGAGTCTTGGAGTCTTGGAGTCTTGGAATCGTGAGTCTTGGAGTTTTGGAGTCTTGGAATCTTGGGTCTTGGAATCGTGGATCTTGAATCTTGGAGTCTTGGAGTCTTGGAGTCTTGGAGTCTTGGAGTCTTGGAATCGTGGGTCTTGAATCTTGGAGTCTTGGAGTCTTGGAATCGTGGGTCTTGAATCTTGGAGTCTTGGAGTCTTGGAGTCTTGGAGTCTTGGAGTCTTGGAGTCTTGGAGTCTTGGAGTCTTGGAATCTTGGGTCTTGGAGTCTTGGAGTCTTGGAGTCTTGGAGTCTTGGAGTCTTGGAGTCTTGGAGTCTTGGAGTCTTGGAGTCTTGGAATCGTGAGTCTTGGAGTCTTGGAGTCTTGGAATCTTGGGTCTTGGAATCTTGGGTCTTGGAGTCTTGGAGTCTTGGAGTCTTGGAGTCTTGGAATCGTGGGTCTTGAATCTTGGAGTCTTGGAGTCTTGGAATCGTGGGTCTTGAATCTTGGAGTCTTGGAGTCTTGGAGACTTGGAGTCTTGGAATCGTGGGTCTTGGAATCTTGGGTCTTGGAGTCTTGGAGTCTTGGAGTCTTGGAGTCTTGGAATCTTGGGTCTTGGAGTCTTGGAGTCTTGGAGTCTTGGAGTCTTGGAGTCTTGGAATCTTGGGTCTTGGAGTCTTGGAGTCTTGGAGTCTTGGAGTCTTGGGTCTTGGAGTCTTGGAGTCTTGGAGTCTTGGAGTCTTGGAGTCTTGGAGTCTTGGAATCTTGGGTCTTGGAGTCTTGGAGTCTTGGAGTCTTGGAGTCTTGGAATCTTGGGTCTTGGAGTCTTGGAGTCTTGGAGTCTTGGAGTCTTGGAATCGTGAGTCTTGGAGTCTTGGAGTCTTGGAATCTTGGGTCTTGGAATCTTGGGTCTTGGAGTCTTGGAGTCTTGGAGTCTTTGAGTCTTTGAGTCTTGGAATCGTGGGTCTTGAATCTTGGAGTCTTGGAGTCTTGGAGTCTTGGAGTCTTGGAGTCTTGGAGTCTTGGAGTCTTGTAGTCTTGGAATCTTGGGTCTTGGAATCTTGGGTCTTGGAGTCTTGGAGTCTTGTAGTCTTGGAATCTTGGGTCTTGGAATCTTGGGTCTTGGAGTCTTGGAATCTTGGGTCTTGGAATCTTGGGTCTTGGAATCTTGGGTCTTGGAGTCTTGGAGTCTTGGAGTCTTGGAGTCTTGGAATCTTGGGTCTTGGAGTCTTGGAGTCTTGGAGTCTTGGAGTCTTGGAATCTTGGGTCTTGGAGTCTTGGAGTCTTGGAATCGTGAGTCTTGGAGTTTTGGAGTCTTGGAATCTTGGAGTCTTGGAGTCTTGGAGTCTTGGAGTCTTGGAGTCTTGGAGTCTTGGAGTCTTGGAGTCTTGGAGTCTTGGAATCTTGGGTCTTGGAGTCTTGGAGTCTTGGAATCTTGGAGTCTTGGAATCTTGGGTCTTGGAGTCTTGGAGTCTTGGAGTCTTGGAGTCTTGGAGTCTTGGAATCTTGGGTCTTGGAATCTTGGGTCTTGGAGTCTTGGAGTCTTGGAGTATTGGAATCTTGGGTCTTGGAATCTTGGGTCTTGGAGTCTTGGAGTCTTGGAATCTTGGGTCTTGGAGTCTTGGGTCTTGGAGTCTTGGAGTCTTGGAGTCTTGGAATCTTGGGTCTTGGAGTCTTGGAGTCTTGGAGTCTTGGAGTCTTGGAGTCTTGGAGTCTTGGAGTCTTGGAGTCTTGGAATCGTGGGTCTTGGAGTCTTGGAATCTTGGAGTCTTGGAGTCTTGGAGTCTTGGAGTCCTGGAATCGTGAGTCTTGGAGTCTTGGAGTCTTGGAGTCTTGGAATCTTGGGTCTTGGCATCTTGGGTCTTGGAGTCTTGGAGTCTTGGAGTATTGGAATCTTGGGTCTTGGAATCTTGGGTCTTGGAGTCTTGGAGTCTTGGAATCTTGGGTCTTGGAGTCTTGGGTCTTGGAGTCTTGGAGTCTTGGAGTCTTGGAATCTTGGGTCTTGGAGTCTTGGAGTCTTGGAGTCTTGGAGTCTTGGAGTCTTGGAGTCTTGGAGTCTTGGAGTCTTGGAATCGTGGGTCTTGGAGTCTTGGAGTCTTGGAGTCTTGGAATCGTGGGTCTTGGAGTCTTGGAATCTTGGAGTCTTGGAGTCTTGGAGTCTTGGAGTCTTGGAATCGTGGGTCTTGGAGTCTTGGAGTCTTGGAGTCTTGGAATCTTGGGTCTTGGAGTCTTGGAGTCTTGGAGTCTTGGAGTCTTGGAGTCTTGGAGTCTTGGAGTCTTGGAGTCTTGGAATCGTGGGTCTTGGAGTCTTGGAGTCTTGGAATCTTGGGTCTTGGAGTCTTGGAGTCTTGGAGTCTTGGAGTCTTGGAGTCTTGGAGTCTTGGAATCGTGGGTCTTGGAGTCTTGGAGTCTTGGAGTCTTGGAGTCTTGTAGTCTTGGAGTCTTGGAGTCTTGGAGTCTTGGAGTCTTGGAATCTTGGGTCTTGGAGTTTTGGAGTCTTGGAATCTTGGATCTAGGAATCTTGGGTCTTGGAATCTTGGGTCTTGGAGTCTTGGAGTCTTGGAGTCTTGGAGTCTTGGAGTCTTGGAATCGTGGGTCTTGAATCTTGGGTCTTGGAGTCTTGGAGTCTTGGAGTCTTGGAGTCTTGGAATCTTGGGTCTTGGAGTCTTAGAGTCTTGGAGTTTTGGAGTCTTGGAGTCTTGGAGTATTGGAGTCTTGGAGTCTTGGAGTTTTGGAATCGTGGGTCTTGGAGTCTTGGAGTCTTGGAGTCTTGGAATCTTGGGTCCTGGAATCTTGGGTCTTGAATCTTGGAGTCTTGGAGACTTGGAATCGTGGGTCTTGAATCTTGGAGTCTTGGAGTCTTGGAGTCTTGGAATAGTGGGTCTTGAATCTTGGAGTCTTGGAGACTTGGAATCGTGGGTCTTGAATCTTGGAGTCTTGGAGTCTTGGAGTCTTGGAGTTTTGGAGTCTTGGAGTCTTGGAGTCTTGGAGTCTTGGAATCTTGGGTCTTGGAGTCTTGGAGTCTTGGAGTCTTGGAATCTTGGGTCCTGGAATCTTGGGTCTTGGAGTCTTGAAATCGTGGGTCTTGGAATCTTGGGTCTTGGAGTCTTGGAGTCTTGGAATCTTGGGTCTTGGAGTCTTGGAGTCTTGGAGTCTTGGAGTCTTTGAGTCTTGGAGTCTTGGAATCTTGGGTCTTGGAGTCTTGGAGTCTTGGAGTCTTGGAGTCTTGGAATCTTGGAATCTTGGGTCTTGGAGTCTTGGAGTCTTGGAGTCTTGGAGTCTTGGAGTCTTGGAATCTTGGGTCTTGGAGTCTTGGAGTCTTGGAGTCTTGGAGTCTTGGAGTCTTGGAATCTTGGGTCTTGGAATCTTGGGTCTTGGAGTCTTGGAGTCTTGGAGTATTGGAATCTTGGGTCTTGGAATCTTGGGTCTTGGAGTCTTGGAGTCTTGAAATCTTGGGTCTTGGAGTCTTAAATCTTGGAGTCTTGGAGTCTTGGAGTCTTGGAATCTTGGAGTCTTGGAGTCTTGGAGTCTTGGGTCTTGGAATCTTGGGTCTTGGAGTCTTGGAGTCTTGGAGTCTTGGAGTCTTGGAGTCTTGGAATCTTGGGTCTTGGAGTCTTGGAGTCTTGGAGTCTTGGAGTCTTGTAGTCTTGGAATCTTGGGTCTTGGAATCTTGGGTCTTGGAGTCTTGGAATCTTGGGTCTTGGAATCTTGGGTCTTGGAATCTTGGGTCTTGGAGTCTTGGAGTCTTGGAGTCTTGGAGTCTAGGAGTGTTGGAATCTTGGGTCTTGGAGTCTTGGAGTCTTGGAGTCTTGGAGTCTTGGAATCTTGGGTCTTGGAGTCTTGGAGTCTTGGAGTCTTGGAGTCTTGGAATCGTGAGTCTTGGAGTCTTGGAGTCTTGGAATCTTGGGTCTTGGAATCTTGGGTCTTGGAGTCTTGGAGTCTTGGAGTCTTTGAGTCTTGGAATCGTGGGTCTTGAATCTTGGAGTCTTGGAGTCTTGGAGTCTTGGAGTCTTGGAATCGTGGGTCTTGAATCTTGGAGTCTTGGAGTCTTGGAATCGTGGGTCTTGAATCTTGGAGTCTTGGAGACTTGGAGTCTTGGAATCGTGGGTCTTGGAATCTTGGGTCTTGGAGTCTTGGAGTCTTGGAGTCTTGGAGTCTTGGAATCTTGGGTCTTGGAGTCTTGGAGTCTTGGAGTCTTGGAGTCTTGGAGTCTTGGAATCTTGGGTCTTGGAGTCTTGGAGTCTTGGAGTCTTGGAATCTTGGGTCTTGGAGTCTTGGAGTCTTGGAATCTTGGGTCTTGGAGTCTTGGAGTCTTGGAGTCTTGGAGTCTTGGAGTCTTGGAATCGTGAGTCTTGGAGTCTTGGAGTCTTGGAATCGTGAGTCTTGGAGTCTTGGAATCTTGGGTCTTGGAATCTTGGGTCTTGGAGTCTTGGAGTCTTGGAGTCTTTGAGTCTTGGAATCGTGGGTCTTGAATCTTGGAGTCTTGGAGTCTTGGAGTCTTGGAGTCTTGGAATCTTGGGTCTTGGAATCTTGGGTCTTGGAGTCTTGGAGTCTTGTAGTCTTGGAATCTTGCGTCTTAGAATCTTGGGTCTTGGAGTCTTGGAGTCTTGGAATCTTGGGTCTTGGAATCTTGGGTCTTGGAATCTTGGGTCTTGGAGTCTTGGAGTCTTGGAGTCTTGGAGTCTTGGAATCTTGGAGTCTTGGAATCTTGGGTCTTGGAGTCTTGGAGTCTTGGAGTCTTGGAATCGTGAGTCTTGGAGTTTTGGAGTCTTGGAATCTTGGGTCTTGGAATCTTGGGTCTTGGAGTCTTGGAGTCTTGGAGTCTTTGAGTCTTGGAATCGTGGATCTTGAATCTTGGAGTCTTGGAGTCTTGGAGTCTTGGAGTCTTGGAGTCTTGGAGTCTTGGAGTCTTGGAATCGTGGGTCTTGAATCTTGGAGTCTTGGAGTCTTGGAATCGTGGGTCTTGAATCTTGGAGTCTTGGAGTCTTGGAGTCTTGGAGTCTTGGAGTCTTGGAGTCTTGGAGTCTTGGAGTCTTGGAATCTTGGGTCTTGGAGTCTTGGAGTCTTGGAGTCTTGGAGTCTTGGAGTCTTGGAGTCTTGGAGTCTTGGAGTCTTGGAATCGTGAGTCTTGGAGTCTTGGAGTCTTGGAATCTTGGGTCTTGGAATCTTGGGTCTTGAATCTTGGAGTCTTGGAGTCTTGGAATCGTGGGTCTTGAATCTTGGAGTCTTGGAGTCTTGGAGACTTGGAGTCTTGGAATCGTGGGTCTTGGAATCTTGGGTCTTGGAGTCTTGGAGTCTTGGAGTCTTGGAGTCTTGGAATCTTGGGTCTTGGAGTCTTGGAGTCTTGGAGTCTTGGAGTCTTGGAGTCTTGGAATCTTGGGTCTTGGAGTCTTGGAGTCTTGGAGTCTTGGAGTCTTGGGTCTTGGAGTCTTGGAGTCTTGGAGTCTTGGAGTCTTGGAGTCTTGGAGTCTTGGAATCTTGGGTCTTGGAGTCTTGGAGTCTTGGAGTCTTGGAGTCTTGGAATCTTGGGTCTTGGAGTCTTGGAGTCTTGGAGTCTTGGAGTCTTGGAATCGTGAGTCTTGGAGTCTTGGAGTCTTGGAATCTTGGGTCTTGGAATCTTGGGTCTTGGAGTCTTGGAGTCTTGGAGTCTTTGAGTCTTTGAGTCTTGGAATCGTGGGTCTTGAATCTTGGAGTCTTGGAGTCTTGGAGTCTTGGAGTCTTGGAGTCTTGGAGTCTTGGAGTCTTGGAATCTTGGGTCTTGGAATCTTGGGTCTTGGAGTCTTGGAGTCTTGTAGTCTTGGAATCTTGGGTCTTGGAATCTTGGGTCTTGGAGTCTTGGAATCTTGGGTCTTGGAATCTTGGGTCTTGGAATCTTGGGTCTTGGAGTCTTGGAGTCTTGGAGTCTTGGAGTCTTGGTATCTTGGGTCTTGGAGTCTTGGAGTCTTGGAGTCTTGGAGTCTTGGAATCTTGGGTCTTGGAGTCTTGGAGTCTTGGAATCGTGAGTCTTGGAGTTTTGGAGTCTTGGAGTCTTGGAGTCTTGGAGTCTTGGAGTCTTGGAGTCTTGGAGTCTTGGAGTCTTGGAGTCTTGGAATCTTGGGTCTTGGAGTCTTGGAGTCTTGGAATCTTGGAGTCTTGGAATCTTGGGTCTTGGAGTCTTGGAGTCTTGGAGTCTTGGAGTCTTGGAGTCTTGGAGTCTTGGAATCTTGGGTCTTGGAATCTTGGGTCTTGGAGTCTTGGAGTCTTGAAGTATTGGAATCTTGGGTCTTGGAATCTTGGGTCTTGGAGTCTTGGAGTCTTGGAATCTTGGGTCTTGGAGTCTTGGGTCTTGGAGTCTTGGAGTCTTGGAGTCTTGGAATCTTGGGTCTTGGAGTCTTGGAGTCTTGGAGTCTTGGAGTCTTGGAGTCTTGGAGTCTTGGAGTCTTGGAGTCTTGGAGTCTTGGAGTCTTGGAATCGTGGGTCTTGGAGTCTTGGAATCTTGGAGTCTTGGAGTCTTGGAGTCTTGGAGTCCTGGAATCGTGAGTCTTGGAGTCTTGGAGTCTTGGAGTCTTGGAATCTTGGGTCTTGGAATCTTGGGTCTTGGAGTCTTGGAGTCTTGGAGTATTGGAATCTTGGGTCTTGGAATCTTGGGTCTTGGAGTCTTGGAGTCTTGGAATCTTGGGTCTTGGAGTCTTGGGTCTTGGAGTCTTGGAGTCTTGGAGTCTTGGAATCTTGGGTCTTGGAGTCTTGGAGTCTTGGAGTCTTGGAGTCTTGGAGTCTTGGAGTCTTGGAGTCTTGGAGTCTTGGAATCGTGGGTCTTGGAGTCTTGGAGTCTTGGAGTCTTGGAATCGTGGGTCTTGGAGTCTTGGAATCTTGGAGTCTTGGAGTCTTGGAGTCTTGGAGTCTTGGAATCGTGGGTCTTGGAGTCTTGGAGTCTTGGAGTCTTGGAATCTTGGGTCTTGGAGTCTTGGAGTCTTGGAGTCTTGGAGTCTTGGAGTCTTGGAGTCTTGAAGTCTTGGAGTCTTGGAATCGTGGGTCTTGGAGTCTTGGAGTCTTGGAATCTTGGGTCTTGGAGTCTTGGAGTCTTGGAGTCTTGGAGTCTTGGAGTCTTGGAGTCTTGGAATCGTGGGTCTTGGAGTCTTGGAGTCTTGGAGTCTTGGAGTCTTGTATTCTTGGAGTCTTGGAGTCTTGGAGTCTTGGAGTCTTGGAATCTTGGGTCTTGGAGTTTTGGAGTCTTGGAATCTTGGATCTAGGAATCTTGGGTCTTGGAATCTTGGGTCTTGGAGTCTTGGAGTCTTGGAGTCTTGGAGTCTTGGAGTCTTGGAATCGTGGGTCTTGAATCTTGGGTCTTGGAGTCTTGGAGTCTTGGAGTCTTGGAGTCTTGGAATCTTGGGTCTTGGAGTCTTGGAGTCTTGGAGTTTTGGAGTCTTGGAGTCTTGGAGTATTGGAGTCTTGGAGTCTTGGAGTTTTGGAATCGTGGGTCTTGGAGTCTTGGAGTCTTGGAGTCTTGGAATCTTGGGTCCTGGAATCTTGGGTCTTGAATCTTGGAGTCTTGGAGACTTGGAATCGTGGGTCTTGAATCTTGGAGTCTTGGATTCTTGGAGTTTTGGAATAGTGGGTCTTGAATCTTGGAGTCTTGGAGACTTGGAATCGTGGGTCTTGAATCTTGGAGTCTTGGAGTCTTGGAGTCTTGGAGTTTTGGAGTCTTGGAGTCTTGGAGTCTTGGAGTCTTGGAATCTTGGGTCTTGGAGTCTTGGAGTCTTGGAGTCTTGGAATCTTGGGTCCTGGAATCTTGGGTCTTGGAGTCTTGAAATCGTGGGTCTTGGAATCTTGGGTCTTGGAGTCTTGGAGTCTTGGAATCTTGGGTCTTGGAGTCTTGGAGTCTTGGAGTCTTGGAGTCTTGGAGTCTTGGAGTCTTGGAATCTTGGGTCTTGGAGTCTTGGAGTCTTGGAGTCTTGGAGTCTTGGAATCTTGGAATCTTGGGTCTTGGAGTCTTGGAGTCTTGGAGTCTTGGAGTCTTGGAATCTTGGGTCTTGGAGTCTTGGAGTCTTGGAGTCTTGGAGTCTTGGAATCTTGGGTCTTGGAATCTTGGGTCTTGGAGTCTTGGAGTCTTGGAGTATTGGAATCTTGGGTCTTGGAATCTTGGGTCTTGGAGTCTTGGAGTCTTGGAATCTTGGGTCTTGGAGTCTTAAATCTTGGAGTCTTGGAGTCTTGGAGTCTTGGAATCTTGGAGTCTTGGAGTCTTGGAGTCTTGGAGTCTTGGAGTCTTGGAGTCTTGGAGTCTTGGAGTCTTGGAATCGTGGGTCTTGGAGTCTTGGAGTCTTGGAGTCTTGGAATCGTGGGTCTTGGAGTCTTGGAATCTTGGAGTCTTGGAGTCTTGGAGTCTTGGAATCGTGGGTCTTGGAGTCTTGGAGTCTTGGAGTCTTGGAATCTTGGGTCTTGGAGTCTTGGAGTCTTGGAGTCTTGGAGTCTTGGAGTCTTGGAGTCTTGGAATCGTGGGTCTTGGAGTCTTGGAGTCTTGGAATCTTGGGTCTTGGAGTCTTGGAATCTTGGGTCTTGGAGTCTTGGAGTCTTGGAGTCTTGGTGTCTTGGAGTCTTGGAGTCTTGGAGTCTTAGAGTCTTGGAATCGTGGGTCTTGGAGTCTTGGAGTCTTGGAGTCTTGGAATCTTGGGTCTTGGAGTCTTGGAGTCTTGGAGTCTTGGAGTCTTGGAGTCTTGGAATCGTGGGTCTTGGAGTCTTGGAGTCTTGTAGTCTTGGAGTCTTGGAGTCTTGGAGTCTTGGAGTCTTGGAGTCTTGGAATCTTGGGTCTTGGAGTCTTGGAGTCTTGGAGTCTTGGAATCTTGGGTCTTGGAGTTTTGGAGTCTTGGAATCTTGGATCTAGGAATCTTGGGTCTTGGAATCTTGGGTCTTGGAGTCTTGGAGTCTTGGAGTCTTGGAGTCTTGGAGTCTTGGAATCGTGGGTCTTGAATCTTGGGTCTTGGAGTCTTGGAGTCTTGGAGTCTTGGAATCTTGGGTCTTGGAGTCTTGGAGTCTTGGAGTTTTGGAGTCTTGGAGTCTTGGAGTATTGGAGTCTTGGAGTCTTGGAGTTTTGGAATCGTGGGTCTTGGAGTCTTGGAGTCTTGGAGTCTTGGAATCTTGGGTCTTGGAGTTTTGGAGTCTTGGAATCTTGGATCTAGGAATCTTGGGTCTTGGAATCTTGGGTCTTGGAGTCTTGGAGTCTTGGAGTCTTGGAGTCTTGGAGTCTTGGAGTCTTGGAGTCTTGGAATCGTGGGTCTTGGAGTCTTGGAGTCTTGGAGTCTTGGAATCGTGGGTCTTGGAGTCTTGGAGTCTTGGAGTCTTGGAGTCTTGTAGTCTTGGAGTCTTGGAGTCTTGGAGTCTTGGAGTCTTGGAGTCTTGGAGTCTTGGAATCTTGGGTCTTGGAGTCTTGGAGTCTTGGAGTCTTGGAATCTTGGGTCTTGGAGTCTTGGAGTCTTGGAGTCTTGGAGTCTTGGAGTCTTGGAATCGTGGGTCTTGGAGTCTTGGAGTCTTGGAGTCTTGGAGTCTTGTAGTCTTGGAGTCTTGGAGTCTTGGAGTCTTGGAGTCTTGGAGTCTTGGAGTCTTGGAATCTTGGGTCTTGGAGTCTTGGAGTCTTGGAGTCTTGGAATCTTGGGTCTTGGAGTTTTGGAGTCTTGGAATCTTGGATCTAGGAATCTTGGGTCTTGGAATCTTGGGTCTTGGAGTCTTGGAGTCTTGGAGTCTTGGAGTCTTGGAATCGTGGGTCTTGAATCTTGGGTCTTGGAGTCTTGGAGTCTTGGAGTCTTGGAGTCTTGGAATCTTGGGTCTTGGAGTCTTGGAGTCTTGGAGTTTTGGAGTCTTGGAGTCTTGGAGTATTGGAGTCTTGGAGTCTTGGAGTTTTGGAATCGTGGGTCTTGGAGTCTTGGAGTCTTGGAGTCTTGGAATCTTGGGTCCTGGAATCTTGGGTCTTGAATCTTGGAGTCTTGGAGACTTGGAATCGTGGGTCTTCAATCTTGGAGTCTTGGAGTCTTGGAGTCTTGGAATCGTGGGTCTTGAATCTTGGAGTCTTGGAGACTTGGAATCGTGGGTCTTGAATCTTGGAGTCTTGGAGTCTTGGAGTTTTGGAGTCTTGGAGTCTTGGAGTCTTGGAGTCTTGGAATCTTGGGTCTTGGAGTCTTGGAGTCTTGGAGTCTTGGAATCTTGGGTCCTGGAATCTTGGGTCTTGGAGTCTTGAAATCATGGGTCTTGGAATCTTGGGTCTTGGAGTCTTGGAGTCTTGGAATCTTGGGTCTTGGAGTCTTGGAGTCTTGGAGTCTTGGAGTCTTGGAGTCTTGGAGTATTGGAGTCTTGGAGTCTTGGAGTCTTGGAATCTTGGGTCTTGGAGTCTTGGAGTCTTGGAGTCTTGGAATCTTGGAATCTTGGGTCTTGGAGTCTTGGAGTCTTGGAGTCTTGGAGTCTTGGAGTCTTGGAATCTTGGGTCTTGGAATCTTGGGTCTTGGAGTCTTGGAGTCTTGGAGTATTGGAATCTTGGGTCTTGGAATCTTGGGTCTTGGAGTCTTGGAGTCTTGGAATCTTGGGTCTTGGAGTCTTAAATCTTGGAGTCTTGGAGTCTTGGAGTCTTGGAATCTTGGGTCTTGGAGTCTTGGAGTCTTGGAGTCTTGGAGTCTTGGAGTCTTGGAGTCTTGGAGTCTTGGAATCGTGGGTCTTGGAGTCTTGGAATCTTGGAGTCTTGGAGTCTTGGAGTCTTGGAATTGTGGGTCTTGGAGTCTTGGAATCTTGGGTCTTGGAGTCTTGGAGTCTTGGAGTCTTGGAGTCTTGGAGTCTTGGAGTCTTGGAATCGTGGGTCTTGGAGTCTTGGAGTCTTGGAGTCTTGGAATCTTGGGTCTTGGAGTCTTGGAATCTTGGGTCTTGGAGTCTTGGAGTCTTAGAGTCTTGGAGTCTTGGAGTCTTGGAATCGTGGAGTCTTGGAGTCTTAAAATCTTGGGTCTTGGAGTTTTGGAGTCTTGGAGTCTTGGAGTCTTGGAGTCTTGGAGTCTTGGAGTCTTGGAATCTTGGAGTCTTGGAGTCTTGGAATCGTGGGTCTTGGAGTCTTGGAGTCTTGGAGTCTTGGAGTCTTGGAGTCTTGGAGTCTTGGAGTCTTGGAGTCTTGGAGTCTTTGAGTCTTGGAGTCTTTGAGTCTTGGAGTCTTGAATCTTGGAGTCTTGGAGTTTTGGAGTCTTGGAGTCTTGGAGTCTTGAATCTTGGAGTCTTGGAGTCTTGGAATCGTGGGTCTTGAATCTTGGAGTCTTGGAGTCTTGGAATCGTGGGTCTTGAATCTTGGAGTCTTGGAGTCTTGGAGTCTTGGAGTCTTGGAATCGTGGGTCTTGGAGTCTTGGAATCTTGGGTCTTGGAGTCTTGGAGTCTTGGAGTCTTGGTGTCTTGGAGTCTTGGAGTCTTGGAGTCTTAGAGTCTTGGAATCGTGGGTCTTGGAGTCTTGGAGTCTTGGAGTCTTGGAATCTTGGGTCTTGAAGTCTTGGAGTCTTGGAGTCTTGGAGTCTTGGAGTCTTGGAATCGTGGGTCTTGGAGTCTTGGAGTCTTGGAGTCTTGTAGTCTTGGAGTCTTGGAGTCTTGGAGTCTTGGAGTCTTGGAGTCTTGGAGTCTTGGAATCTTGGGTCTTGGAGTCTTGGAGTCTTGGAGTCTTGGAATCTTGGGTCTTGGAGTTTTGGAGTCTTGGAATCTTGGATCTAGGAATCTTGGGTCTTGGAATCTTGGGTCTTGGAGTCTTGGAGTCTTGGAGTCTTGGAGTCTTGGAGTCTTGGAGTCTTGGAATCGTGGGTCTTGAATCTTGGGTCTTGGAGTCTTGGAGTCTTGGAGTCTTGGAATCTTGGGTCTTGGAGTCTTGGAGTCTTGGAGTTTTGGAGTCTTGGAGTCTTGGAGTATTGGAGTCTTGGAGTCTTGGAGTTTTGGAATCGTGGGTCTTGGAGTCTTGGAGTCTTGGAGTCTTGGAATCTTGGGTCTTGGAGTTTTGGAGTCTTGGAATCTTGGATCTAGGAATCTTGGGTCTTGGAATCTTGGGTCTTGGAGTCTTGGAGTCTTGGAGTCTTGGAGTCTTGGAGTCTTGGAGTCTTGGAGTCTTGGAATCGTGGGTCTTGGAGTCTTGGAGTCTTGGAGTCTTGGAATCGTGGGTCTTGGAGTCTTGGAGTCTTGGAGTCTTGGAGTCTTGTAGTCTTGGAGTCTTGGAGTCTTGGAGTCTTGGAGTCTTGGAGTCTTGGAGTCTTGGAATCTTGGGTCTTGGAGTCTTGGAGTCTTGGAGTCTTGGAATCTTGGGTCTTGGAGTCTTGGAGTCTTGGAGTCTTGGAGTCTTGGAGTCTTGGAATCGTGGGTCTTGGAGTCTTGGAGTCTTGGAGTCTTGGAGTCTTGTAGTCTTGGAGTCTTGGAGTCTTGGAGTCTTGGAGTCTTGGAGTCTTGGAGTCTTGGAATCTTGGGTCTTGGAGTCTTGGAGTCTTGGAGTCTTGGAATCTTGGGTCTTGGAGTTTTGGAGTCTTGGAATCTTGGATCTAGGAATCTTGGGTCTTGGAATCTTGGGTCTTGGAGTCTTGGAGTCTTGGAGTCTTGGAGTCTTGGAATCGTGGGTCTTGAATCTTGGGTCTTGGAGTCTTGGAGTCTTGGAGTCTTGGAGTCTTGGAATCTTGGGTCTTGGAGTCTTGGAGTCTTGGAGTTTTGGAGTCTTGGAGTCTTGGAGTATTGGAGTCTTGGAGTCTTGGAGTTTTGGAATCGTGGGTCTTGGAGTCTTGGAGTCTTGGAATCTTGGGTCCTGGAATCTTGGGTCTTGAATCTTGGAGTCTTGGAGACTTGGAATCGTGGGTCTTCAATCTTGGAGTCTTGGAGTCTTGGAGTCTTGGAATCGTGGGTCTTGAATCTTGGAGTCTTGGAGACTTGGAATCGTGGGTCTTGAATCTTGGAGTCTTGGAGTCTTGGAGTTTTGGAGTCTTGGAGTCTTGGAGTCTTGGAGTCTTGGAATCTTGGGTCTTGGAGTCTTGGAGTCTTGGAGTCTTGGAATCTTGGGTCCTGGAATCTTGGGTCTTGGAGTCTTGAAATCATGGGTCTTGGAATCTTGGGTCTTGGAGTCTTGGAGTCTTGGAATCTTGGGTCTTGGAGTCTTGGAGTCTTGGAGTCTTGGAGTCTTGGAGTCTTGGAGTATTGGAGTCTTGGAGTCTTGGAGTCTTGGAATCTTGGGTCTTGGAGTCTTGGAGTCTTGGAGTCTTGGAATCTTGGAATCTTGGGTCTTGGAGTCTTGGAGTCTTGGAGTCTTGGAGTCTTGGAATCTTGGGTCTTGGAATCTTGGGTCTTGGAGTCTTGGAGTCTTGGAGTATTGGAATCTTGGGTCTTGGAATCTTGGGTCTTGGAGTCTTGGAGTCTTGGAATCTTGGGTCTTGGAGTCTTAAATCTTGGAGTCTTGGAGTCTTGGAGTCTTGGAATCTTGGGTCTTGGAGTCTTGGAGTCTTGGAGTCTTGGAGTCTTGGAGTCTTGGAGTCTTGGAATCGTGGGTCTTGGAGTCTTGGAATCTTGGAGTCTTGGAGTCTTGGAGTCTTGGAATCGTGGGTCTTGGAGTCTTGGAATCTTGGGTCTTGGAGTCTTGGAGTCTTGGAGTCTTGGAGTCTTGGAGTCTTGGAGTCTTGGAATCGTGGGTCTTGGAGTCTTGGAGTCTTGGAGTCTTGGAATCTTGGGTCTTGGAGTCTTGGAATCTTGGGTCTTGGAGTCTTGGAGTCTTAGAGTCTTGGAGTCTTGGAGTCTTGGAATCGTGGAGTCTTGGAGTCTTAAAATCTTGGGTCTTGGAGTTTTGGAGTCTTGGAGTCTTGGAGTCTTGGAGTCTTGGAGTCTTGGAGTCTTGGAGTCTTGGAGTCTTGGAATCTTGGAGTCTTGGAGTCTTGGAATCGTGGGTCTTGGAGTCTTGGAGTCTTGGAGTCTTGGAGTCTTGGAGTCTTGGAGTCTTGGAGTCTTGGAGTCTTGGAGTCTTGGAGTCTTTGAGTCTTGGAGTCTTTGAGTCTTGGAGTCTTGAATCTTGGAGTCTTGGAGTTTTGGAGTCTTGGAGTCTTGGAGTCTTGAATCTTGGAGTCTTGGAGTCTTGGAATCGTGGGTCTTGAATCTTGGAGTCTTGGAGTCTTGGAATCGTGGGTCTTGAATCTTGGAGTCTTGGAGTCTTGGAGTCTTGGAGTCTTGGAATCGTGGGTCTTGGAGTCTTGGAATCTTGGGTCTTGGAGTCTTGGAGTCTTGGAGTCTTGGTGTCTTGGAGTCTTGGAGTCTTGGAGTCTTAGAGTCTTGGAATCGTGGGTCTTGGAGTCTTGGAGTCTTGGAGTCTTGGAATCTTGGGTCTTGGAGTCTTGGAGTCTTGGAGTCTTGGAGTCTTGGAGTCTTGGAATCGTGGGTCTTGGAGTCTTGGAGTCTTGGAGTCTTGTAGTCTTGGAGTCTTGGAGTCTTGGAGTCTTGGAGTCTTGGAGTCTTGGAGTCTTGGAATCTTGGGTCTTGGAGTCTTGGAGTCTTGGAGTCTTGGAATCTTGGGTCTTGGAGTTTTGGAGTCTTGGAATCTTGGATCTAGGAATCTTGGGTCTTGGAATCTTGGGTCTTGGAGTCTTGGAGTCTTGGAGTCTTGGAGTCTTGGAGTCTTGGAATCGTGGGTCTTGAATCTTGGGTCTTGGAGTCTTGGAGTCTTGGAGTCTTGGAATCTTGGGTCTTGGAGTCTTGGAGTCTTGGAGTTTTGGAGTCTTGGAGTCTTGGAGTATTGGAGTCTTGGAGTCTTGGAGTTTTGGAATCGTGGGTCTTGGAGTCTTGGAGTCTTGGAGTCTTGGAATCTTGGGTCTTGGAGTTTTGGAGTCTTGGAATCTTGGATCTAGGAATCTTGGGTCTTGGAATCTTGGGTCTTGGAGTCTTGGAGTCTTGGAGTCTTGGAGTCTTGGAGTCTTGGAGTCTTGGAGTCTTGGAATCGTGGGTCTTGGAGTCTTGGAGTCTTGGAGTCTTGGAATCGTGGGTCTTGGAGTCTTGGAGTCTTGGAGTCTTGGAGTCTTGTAGTCTTGGAGTCTTGGAGTCTTGGAGTCTTGGAGTCTTGGAGTCTTGGAGTCTTGGAATCTTGGGTCTTGGAGTCTTGGAGTCTTGGAGTCTTGGAATCTTGGGTCTTGGAGTCTTGGAGTCTTGGAGTCTTGGAGTCTTGGAGTCTTGGAATCGTGGGTCTTGGAGTCTTGGAGTCTTGGAGTCTTGGAGTCTTGTAGTCTTGGAGTCTTGGAGTCTTGGAGTCTTGGAGTCTTGGAGTCTTGGAGTCTTGGAATCTTGGGTCTTGGAGTCTTGGAGTCTTGGAGTCTTGGAATCTTGGGTCTTGGAGTTTTGGAGTCTTGGAATCTTGGATCTAGGAATCTTGGGTCTTGGAATCTTGGGTCTTGGAGTCTTGGAGTCTTGGAGTCTTGGAGTCTTGGAATCGTGGGTCTTGAATCTTGGGTCTTGGAGTCTTGGAGTCTTGGAGTCTTGGAGTCTTGGAATCTTGGGTCTTGGAGTCTTGGAGTCTTGGAGTTTTGGAGTCTTGGAGTCTTGGAGTATTGGAGTCTTGGAGTCTTGGAGTTTTGGAATCGTGGGTCTTGGAGTCTTGGAGTCTTGGAGTCTTGGAATCTTGGGTCCTGGAATCTTGGGTCTTGAATCTTGGAGTCTTGGAGACTTGGAATCGTGGGTCTTCAATCTTGGAGTCTTGGAGTCTTGGAGTCTTGGAATCGTGGGTCTTGAATCTTGGAGTCTTGGAGACTTGGAATCGTGGGTCTTGAATCTTGGAGTCTTGGAGTCTTGGAGTTTTGGAGTCTTGGAGTCTTGGAGTCTTGGAGTCTTGGAATCTTGGGTCTTGGAGTCTTGGAGTCTTGGAGTCTTGGAATCTTGGGTCCTGGAATCTTGGGTCTTGGAGTCTTGAAATCATGGGTCTTGGAATCTTGGGTCTTGGAGTCTTGGAGTCTTGGAATCTTGGGTCTTGGAGTCTTGGAGTCTTGGAGTCTTGGAGTCTTGGAGTATTGGAGTCTTGGAGTCTTGGAGTCTTGGAATCTTGGGTCTTGGAGTCTTGGAGTCTTGGAGTCTTGGAATCTTGGAATCTTGGGTCTTGGAGTCTTGGAGTCTTGGAGTCTTGGAGTCTTGGAGTCTTGGAATCTTGGGTCTTGGAATCTTGGGTCTTGGAGTCTTGGAGTCTTGGAGTATTGGAATCTTGGGTCTTGGAATCTTGGGTCTTGGAGTCTTGGAGTCTTGGAATCTTGGGTCTTGGAGTCTTAAATCTTGGAGTCTTGGAGTCTTGGAGTCTTGGAATCTTGGGTCTTGGAGTCTTGGAGTCTTGGAGTCTTGGAGTCTTGGAGTCTTGGAGTCTTGGAATCGTGGGTCTTGGAGTCTTGGAATCTTGGAGTCTTGGAGTCTTGGAGTCTTGGAATCGTGGGTCTTGGAGTCTTGGAATCTTGGGTCTTGGAGTCTTGGAGTCTTGGAGTCTTGGAGTCTTGGAGTCTTGGAGTCTTGGAATCGTGGGTCTTGGAGTCTTGGAGTCTTGGAGTCTTGGAATCTTGGGTCTTGGAGTCTTGGAATCTTGGGTCTTGGAGTCTTGGAGTCTTAGAGTCTTGGAGTCTTGGAGTCTTGGAATCGTGGAGTCTTGGAGTCTTAAAATCTTGGGTCTTGGAGTTTTGGAGTCTTGGAGTCTTGGAGTCTTGGAGTCTTGGAGTCTTGGAGTCTTGGAGTCTTGGAGTCTTGGAATCTTGGAGTCTTGGAGTCTTGGAATCGTGGGTCTTGGAGTCTTGGAGTCTTGGAGTCTTGGAGTCTTGGAGTCTTGGAGTCTTGGAGTCTTGGAGTCTTGGAGTCTTGGAGTCTTGGAGTCTTTGAGTCTTGGAGTCTTTGAGTCTTGGAGTCTTGAATCTTGGAGTCTTGGAGTTTTGGAGTCTTGGAGTCTTGGAGTCTTGAATCTTGGAGTCTTGGAGTCTTGGAATCGTGGGTCTTGAATCTTGGAGTCTTGGAGTCTTGGAATCGTGGGTCTTGAATCTTGGAGTCTTGGAGTCTTGGAGTCTTGGAGTCTTGGAATCGTGGGTCTTGGAGTCTTGGAGTCTTGGAGTCTTGGAGTCTTGGAGTCTTGGAGTCTTGGAGTCTTGGAGTCTTGGAATCTTGGGTCTTGGAGTCTTGGAGTCTTGGAGTCTTGGAGTCTTGGAGTCTTGGAGTCTTGGAATCTTGGAGTCTTGGAGTCTTGAATCTTGGAGTCTTGGAGTCTTGGAGTCTTGGGGTCTTGGAGTCTTGAATCTTGGAGTCTTGGAGTCTTGGAATTGTGGGTCTTGAATCTTGGAGTCTTGGAGTCTTGGAATCGTGGGTCTTGAATCTTGGAGTCTTGGAGTCTTGGAGTCTTGGAGTCTTGGAGTCTTGGAATCGTGGGTCTTGGAGTCTTGGAGTCTTGGAGTCTTGGAGTCTTGGAGTCTTGTAGTCTTGTAGTCTTGGAGTCTTGGAGTCTTGGAGTCTTGGAATCTTGGGTCTTGGAGTCTTGGAGTCTTGGAGTCTTGGAGTCTTGGAGTCTTGGAATCTTGGGTCTTGGAGTTTTGGAGTCTTGGAATCTTGGATCTTGGAATCTTGGGTCTTGGAGTCTTGGAGTCTTGGAGTCTTGGAGTCTAGGAATCTTGGGTCTTGGAATCTTGGGTCTTGGAGTCTTGGAGTCTTGGAGTCTTGGAGTCTTGGAGTCTTGGAATCGTGGGTCTTGAATCTTGGGTCTTGGAGTCTTGGAGTCTTGGAGTCTTGGAGTCTTGGAATCTTGGGTCTTGGAGTCTTGGAGTCTTGGAGTTTTGGAGTCTTGGAGTTTTGGAGTCTTGGAGTCTTGGAGTATTGGACTCTTGGAGTCTTGGAGTTTTGGAATCGTGGGTCTTGGAGTCTTGGAGTCTTGGAGTCTTGGAATCTTGGGTCCTGGAATCTTGGGTCTTGGAGTGTTGGAGTGTTGGAGTCTTGGAGTCTTGGAGTCTTGGAGTCTTGGAATCGTGGGTCTTGAATCTTGGAGTCTTGGAGACTTGGAATCGTGGGTCTTGAATCTTGGAGTCTTGGAGTCTTGGAGTCTTTGAATCGTGGGTCTTGAATCTTGGAGTCTTGGAGACTTGGAATCGTGGGTCTTGAATCTTGGAGTCTTGGAGTCTTGGAGTTTTGGAGTCTTGGAGTCTTGGAGTCTTGGAGTCTTGGAATCTTGGGTCTTGGAGTCTTGGAGTCTTGGAGTCTTGGAGTCTTGGAGTCTTGGAGTCTTGGAATCTTGGGTCTTGGAGTTTTGGAGTCTTGGAATCTTGGAATCTTGGAGTCTTGGAGTCTTGAATCTTGGAGTCTTGGAGTCTTGGAGTCTTGGGGTCTTGGAGTCTTGAATCTTGGAGTCTTGGAGTCTTGGAATTGTGGGTCTTGAATCTTGGAGTCTTGGAGTCTTGGAATCGTGGGTCTTGAATCTTGGAGTCTTGGAGTCTTGGAGTCTTGGAGTCTTGGAGTCTTGGAATCGTGGGTCTTGGAGTCTTGGAGTCTTGGAGTCTTGGAGTCTTGGAGTCTTGTAGTCTTGGAGTCTTGGAGTCTTGGAGTCTTGGAATCTTGGGTCTTGGAGTCTTGGAGTCTTGGAGTCTTGGAGTCTTGGAGTCTTGGAATCTTGGATCTTGGAATCTTGGGTCTTGGAGTCTTGGAGTCTTGGAGTCTTGGAGTCTAGGAATCTTGGGTCTTGGAATCTTGGGTCTTGGAGTCTTGGAGTCTTGGAGTCTTGGAGTCTTGGAGTCTTGGAATCGTGGGTCTTGAATCTTGGGTCTTGGAGTCTTGGAGTCTTGGAGTCTTGGAGTCTTGGAATCTTGGGTCTTGGAGTCTTGGAGTCTTGGAGTTTTGGAGTCTTGGAGTTTTGGAGTCTTGGAGTCTTGGAGTATTGGACTCTTGGAGTCTTGGAGTTTTGGAATCGTGGGTCTTGGAGTCTTGGAGTCTTGGAGTCTTGGAATCTTGGGTCCTGGAATCTTGGGTCTTGGAGTGTTGGAGTGTTGGAGTCTTGGAGTCTTGGAGTCTTGGAGTCTTGGAATCGTGGGTCTTGAATCTTGGAGTCTTGGAGACTTGGAATCGTGGGTCTTGAATCTTGGAGTCTTGGAGTCTTGGAGTCTTTGAATCGTGGGTCTTGAATCTTGGAGTCTTGGAGACTTGGAATCGTGGGTCTTGAATCTTGGAGTCTTGGAGTCTTGGAGTTTTGGAGTCTTGGAGTCTTGGAGTCTTGGAGTCTTGGAATCTTGGGTCTTGGAGTCTTGGAGTCTTGGAATCTTGGAGTCTTGGAATCTTGGGTCCTGGAATCTTGGGTCTTGGAGTCTTGGAATCGTGGGTCTTGAATCTTGCGAGTCTTGGAGTCTTGGAGTCTTGGAGTCTTGGAATCGTGGGTCTTGAATCTTGGAGTCTTGGAGTCTTGGAGTCTTGGAGTCTTGGAGTCTTTGAATCGTGGGTCTTGGAATCTTGGGTCTTGGAGTCTTGGAATCTTGGAGACTTGGAATCTTGGGTCTTGGAATCTTGGGTCTTGGAGTCTTGGAGTCTTGGAATCTTGGGTCTTGGAGTCTTGGAGTCTTGGAGACTTGGAGTTTTGGAGTCTTGGAGTCTTGGAGCCTTGGAGTCTTGGAATCGTGAGTCTTGGAGTCTTGGAGTCTTGAAATCTTGGGTCTTGGAATCTTGGGTCTTGGAGTCTTGGAGTCTTGGAGTCTTGGAGTCTTGGAATCGTGGGTCTTGAATCTTGGAGTCTTGGAGTCTTGGAGTCTTGGAGTCTTAAAAATCGTGGGTCTTGAATCTTGGCGTCTTGGAGTCTTGGAATCGTGGGTCTTGAATCTTGGAGTCTTGGAGTCTTGGAGTCTTGGAATCGTGGGTCTTGGAATTTTGGGTCTTGGAGTCTTGGAGTCTTGGAGTCTTGGAGTCTTGGAGTCTTGGAGTCTTGGAATCTTGGGTCTTGGAGTCTTGGAGTTTTGGAGTCTTGGAGTCTTGGAATCTTGGGTCTTGGAGTCTTGGAGTCTTTGAATCTTGGAGTCTTGGAATCTTGGGTCTTGGAATCTTGGGTCTTGGAGTCTTGGAGTCTTGGGTCTTGGAGTCTTGGGTCTTGGAGTCTTGGAGTCTTGGAGTCTTGGAGTCTTGGAATCTTGGAGTCTTGGAGTCTTGGAGTCTTGGAGTCTTGGAGTCTTGGAGTCTTGGAATCTTGGGTCTTGGAGTCTTGGAGTCTTGGAGTCTTGGAATCTTGGGTCTTGGAATCTTGGGTCTTGGAGTCTTGGAGTCTTGGAGTCTTGGAGTCTTGGAGTCTTGGAATCGTGGGTCTTGAATCTTGGGTCTTGGAGTCTTGGAGTCTTGGAGTCTTGGAGTCTTGGAATCTTGGGTCTTGGAGTCTTGGAGTCTTGGAGTCTTGGAGTCTTGGAGTTTTGGAATCGTGGGTCTTGGACTCTTGGACTCTTGGAGTCTTGGAATCTTGGGTCCTGGAATCTTGGGTCTTGGAGTCTTTGAGTCTTGGAGTCTTGGAGTCTTGGAGTCTTGGAGTCTTGGAGTCTTGGAATCGTGGGTCTTGAATCTTGGAGTCTTGGAGACTTGGAATCATGGATCTTGAATCTTGGAGTCTTGGAGTCTTGGAGTCTTGGAGTCTTGGAGTCTTGGAGTCTTGGAGTCTTGGAGTCTTGGAATCGTGGGTCTTGGAGTCTTGGAGTCTTGGAGTATTGGAATCTTGGGTCTTGGAACCTTGGGTCTTGGAGTCTTGGAGTCTTGGAGTCTTGGAATCTTGGGTCCTGGAATCTTGGGTCTTGGAGTCTTGGAGTCTTGGAGTCTTGGAATCGTGGGTCTTGAATCTTGGAGTCTTGGAGTCTTGGAGTCTTGGAGTCTTTGAATCGTGGGTCTTGGAATCTTGGGTCTTGGAGTCTTGGAATCTTGGAGACTTGGAATCTTGGGTCTTGGAATCTTGGGTCTTGGAGTCTTGGAGTCTTGGAATCTTGGGTCTTGGAGTCTTGGGTCTTGGAGTCTTGTAGTCTTGGAGTCTTGGAATCTTGGGTCTTGGAGTCTTGGAGACTTGGAGTCTTGGAGTCTTGGAGTCTTGGAATCTTGGGTCTTGGAGTCTTGGAGTCTTGGAGTCTTGGAATCGTGGGTCTTGGGGTCTTGGAGTCTTGGAGTCTTGGAGTCTTGGAGTCTTGGAGGCTTGGAGTCTTGGAATCGTGGGTCTTGGAGTCTTGGAGTCTTGGAGTCTTGGAGTCATGGAATTTTGGAGTCTTGGAGTCTTGGAGTCTTGGAGTCTTGAAATCGTGGGTCTTGGAGTTTTGGAGTCTTGGAGTCTTGGAATCTTGGGTCTTGGAGTATTGGAGTCTTGGAGTCTTGGAGTCTTAGAATCTTGGGTCTTGGAGTCTTGGAGTCTTGGAGTCTTGGGTCTTGGAGTCTTGGAGTCTTGGAGTCTTGGAGTCTTGGAGTCTTGGAGTCTTGGAGTCTTGGAGTCTTGGAATCTTGGGTCTTGGAGTCTTGGAGTCTTGGAGTCTTGGGGTCTTGGAATCGTGGGTCTTGAATCTTGGAGTCTTGGAGTCTTGGAGTCTTGGAGTCTTGGAATCGTGGGTCTTGAATCTTGGAGTCTTGGAGTCTTGGAGTCTTGGAGTCTTGGAATCTTGGGTCTTGGAGTCTTGGAGTCTTGGAGTCTTGGGGTCTTGGAATCGTGGGTCTTGAATCTTGGAGTCTTGGAGTCTTGGAGTCTTGGAGTCTTGGAGTCTTGGAATCGTGGGTCTTGGAGTCTTGGAGTCTTGGAATCGTGAGTCTTGGAGTCTTGGAGTCTTGGAATCTTGGGTCTTGGAATCTTGGGTCTTGGAGTCTTGGAGTCTTGGAGTCTTGGAATCGTGGGTCTTGAATCTTGGAGTCTTAGAGTCTTGGAGTCTTGGAGTCTTGGAATCGTGGGTCTTGAATCTTGGCGTCTTGGAGTCTTGGAATCGTGGGTCTTGAATCTTGGCGTCTTGGAGTCTTGGAATCGTGGGTCTTGGAATTTTGGGTCTTGGAGTCTTGGAGTCTTGGAGTCTTGGAGTCTTGGAGTCTTGGAGTCTTAAAATCTTGGGTCTTGGAGTCTTGGAGTCTTGGAGTCTTGGAGTCTTGGAATCTTGGGTCTTGGAATCTTGGGTCTTGGAGTCTTGGAGTCTTGGAATCTTGGAGTCTTGGAATCTTGGGTCTTGGAATCTTGGGTCTTGGAGTCTTGGAGTCTTGGAGTCTTGGGTCTTGGAGTCTTGGGTCTTGGAGTCTTGGAGTCTTGGAGTCTTGGAATCTTGGAATCTTGGAGTCTTGGAGTCTTGGAGTCTTGGAGTCTTGGAATCTTGGGTCTTGGAGTCTTGGAGTCTTGGAATCGTGAGTCTTGGGGTCTTGGAGTCTTGGAGTCTTGGAGTCTTGGAGTCTTGGAGTCTTGGAGTCTTGGAGTCTTGAAATCGTGGGTCTTGGAGTCTTGGAGTCTTGGCGTCTTGGAGTCTTGGAGTCTTGGAGTCATGGAGTCTTGGAATCGTGGAGTCTTGGAGTCTTAAAATCTTGGGTCTTGGAGTCTTGGAGTCTTGGAGTCTTGGGTCTTGGAGTCTTGGAGTCTTGGAGTCTTGGAGTCTTGGAGTCTTGGAGTCTTGGAATCTTGGGTCTTGGAGTCTTGGAGTCTTGGAGTCTTGGAGTCTTGGAGTCTTGGAATCTTGGAATCTTGGAATCTTGGGTCTTGGAGTTTTGGAGTCTTGGAGTCTTGGAGTCTTGGAATCGTGGGTCTTGAATCTTGGAGTCTTGGAGTCTTGGAGTCTTGGAGTCTTGGAGTCTTGGAGTCTTGGAGTCTTGGAGTCTTGGAATCTTGGGTCTTGGAATCTTGGGTCTTGGAGTCTTGGAGTCTTATAGTCTTTGAGTCTTGGAGTCTTAGAGTCTTGGAATCGTGGGTCTTGAATCTTGGGTCTTGGAGTCTTGGAGTCTTGGAGTCTTGGAGTCTTGGAGTCTTGGAGTCTTGGAGTCTTGGAATCTTGGGTCTTGGAGTCTTGGAGTCTTGGAGTCTTGGAGTCTTGGAGTTTTGGAATCGTGGGTCTTGGAGTCTTGGAGTCTTGGAGTCTTGGAATCTTGGGTCCTGGAATCTTGGGTCTTGGAGTCTTGGAGTCTTGGAGTCTTGGAGTCTTGGAATCGTGGGTCTTGAATCTTGGAGTCTTGGAGACTTGGAATCGTGGATCTTGAATCTTGGAGTCTTGGAGTCTTGGAGTCTTGGAGTCTTGGAGTCTTGGAGTCTTGGAATCTTGGAATCTTGGGTCTTGGAGTCTTGGAGTCTTGGAGTCTTGGAGTCTTGGAATCGTGGGTCTTGGAGTCTTGGAGTCTTGGAGTCTTGGAATCTTGGGTCTTGGAATCTTGGGTCTTGGAGTCTTGGAGTCTTGGAATCTTGGGTCCTGAAATCTTGGGTCTTGGAGTCTTGGAGTCTTGGAGTCTTGGAATCGTGGGTCTTGAATCTTGGAGTCTTGGAGTCTTGGAGTCTTGGAGTCTTGGAGTCTTGGAATCGTGGGTCTTGGAATCTTGGGTCTTGGAGTCTTGGAATCTTGGAGTCTTGGAATCTTGGGTCTTGGAATCTTGGGTCTTGGAGTCTTGGAGTCTTGGAATCTTGGGTCTTGGAGTCTTGGGTCTTGGAGTCTTGTAGTCTTGGAGTCTTGGAATCTTGGGTCTTGGAGTCTTGGAGTCTTGGAGTCTTAAAGTCTTGGAGTCTTGGAGTCTTGGAATCTTGGGTCTTGGAGTCTTGGAGTCTTGGAGTCTTGGAGTCTTGGAATCATGGGTCTTGGGGTCTTGGAGTCTTGGAGTCTTGGAGTCTTGGAGTCTTGGAGTCTTGGAGGCTTGGAGTCTTGGAATCGTGGGTCTTGGAGTCTTGGAGTCTTGGAGTCATGGAATTTTGGAGTCTTGGAATCGTGGGTCTTGGAGTCTTGGAGTCTTGGAGTCTTGGAGTCTTGGGTCTTGGAGTCTTGAAGTCTTGGAGTCTTGGAGTCTTGGAGTCTTGGAGTCTTGGAGTCTTGGAGTCTTGGAATCTTGGGTCTTGGAGTCTTGGAGTCTTGGAGTCTTGGAATCGTGGGTCTTGAATCTTGGAGTCTTGGAGTCTTGGAATCTTGGGTCTTGGAGTCTTGGAGTCTTGGAGTCTTGGAATCGTGGGTCTTGAATCTTGGAGTCTTGGAGTCTTGGAGTCTTGGAATCGTGGGTCTTGAATCTTGGAGTCTTGGAGTCTTGGAGTCTTGGAGTCTTGGAGTCTTGGAATCTTGGGTCTTGGAGTCTTGGAGTCTTGGAGTCTTGGGGTCTTGGAATCGTGGGTCTTGAATCTTGGAGTCTTGGAGTCTTGGAGTCTTGGAGTCTTGGAGTCTTGGAGTCTTGGAATCGTGGGTCTTGGAGTCTTGGAGTCTTGGAGTCTTGGAGTCTTGGAGTCTTGGAGTCTTGGAATCGTGGGTCTTGAATCTTGGAGTCTTGGAGTCTTGGAGTCTTGGAGTCTTGGAGTCTTGGAGTCTTGGAGTCTTGGAATCGTGGGTCTTGAATCTTGGAGTCTTGGAGTCTTGGAGTCTTGGAGTCTTGGAATCGTGGGTCTTGAATCTTGGAGTCTTGGAGTCTTGGAGTCTTGGAGTCTTGGAGTCTTGGAATCTTGGGTCTTGGAGTCTTGGAGTCTTGGAGTCTTGGAGTCTTGGTGTCTTGGAGTCTTGGAGTCTTGGAATCGTGGGTCTTGGAGTCTTGGAGTCTTGGAGTCTTGGAATCTTGGGTCTTGGAATCTTGGGTCTTGGAGCCTTGGAGTCTTGGAGTCTTGGAATCTTGGGTCCTGGAATCTTGGGTCTTGGAGTCTTGGAGTCTTGGAGTCTTGGAGTCTAGGAGTCTTGGAATCGTGGGTCTTGAATCTTGGAGTCTTGGAGTCTTGGAGTCTTGGAGTCTTGGAGTCTTGGAGTCTTGGAGTCTTGGAGTCTTGGAGTCTTAGAGTTTTGGAATCGTGGGTCTTGAATCTTGGAGTTTTGGAGTCTTGGAAACGTGGGTTTTGGAGTCTTGGAGTCTTGGAGTCTTGGAGTCTTGGAGTCTTGAGGAGTCTTGGAGTCTTGAATCTTGGAGTCTTGGAGTCTTGGAATCGTGGGTCTTGAATCTTGGAGTCTTGGAGTCTTGGAGTCTTGGAATCGTGGGTCCTGGAATCTTGGGTCTTGGAGTCTAGGAGTCTTGGAATCGTGGGTCTTGAATCTTGGAGTCTTGGAGTCTTGGAGTCTTGGAGTCTTGGAATTGTGGGTCTTGAATCTTGGAGTCTTGGAGTCTTGGAGTCTTGGAGTCTTGGAGTCTTAGAGTCTTGGAATCGTGGGTCTTGAATCTTGGAGTCTTGGAGTCTTGGAAACGTGGGTTTTGGAGTCTTGGAGTCTTTGAGTCTTGGAGTCTTGGAGTCTTGGAGTTTTGGAGTCTTGGAGTCTTGGAGTCTTGAATCTTGGAGTCTTGGAGTCTTGGAATCGTGGGTCTTGAATCTTGGAGTCTTGGAGTCTTGGAATCGTGGGTCTTGAATCTTGGAGTCTTGGAGTCTTGGGTCTTGGAGTCTTGGAGTCTTGGAGTCTTGGAGTCTTGGAGTCTTGGAGTCTTGGAGTCTTGGAGTCTTGGAATCTTGGAGTCTTGGAGTCTTGGAATCTTGGAATCTTGGGTCTTGGAATCTTGGAGTCTTTGAGTCTTGGAATCTTGGGTCCTGGAATCTTGGGTCTTGGAGTCTTGGAGTCTTGGAGTCTTGGAATCGTGGGTCTTGAATCTTGGAGTCTTGGAGTCTTGGAGTCTTGGAGTCTTGGAATCGTGGGTCTTAAATCTTGGAGTCTTGGAGTCTTGGAGTCTTGGAGTCTTGGAGTCTTGGAATTGTGGGTCTTGAATCTTGGAGTCTTGGAGTCTTGGAATCGTGGGTTTTGGAGTCTTGGAGTCTTGGAGTCTTGGAGTCTTGGAGTTTTGAAGTCTTGGAGTCTTGGAGTCTTGGAGTCTTGGAGTCTTGGAGTCTTGAATTTTGTAGTCTTGGAGTCTTGGAATCGTGGGTCTTGAATCTTGGAGTCTTGGAGTCTTGGAATCGTGGTTCTTGAATCTTGGAGTCTTGGAGTCTTGGGTCTTGGAGTCTTGGAGTCTTGGAATCTTGGGTCTTGGAATCTTGGGTCTTGGAGTCTTGGAGTCTTGGAGTCTTGGAGTCTTGGAGTCTTGGAATCGTGGGTCTTGAATCTTGGGTCTTGGAGTCTTGGAGTCTTGGAGTCTTGGAGTCTTGGAATCTTGGGTCTTGGAGTCTTGGAGTCTTGGAGTCTTGGAGTCTTGGAGTCTTGGAGTCTTGGAGTCTTGGAGTTTTGGAATCGTGGAGTCTTGGAGTCTTGGAGTCTTGAATTTTGGAGTCTTGGAGTCTTGGAATCGTGGGTCTTGAATCTTGGAGTCTTGGAGTCTTGGAATCGTGGTTCTTGAATCTTGGAGTCTTGGAGTCTTGGGTCTTGGAGTCTTGGAGTCTTGGAATCTTGGGTCTTGGAATCTTGGGTCTTGGAGTCTTGGAGTCTTGGAGTCTTGGAGTCTTGGAGTCTTGGAATCGTGGGTCTTGAGTCTTGGGTCTTGGAGTCTTGGAGTCTTGGAGTCTTGGAGTCTTGGAATCTTGGGTCTTGGAGTCTTGGAGTCTTGGAGTCTTGGAGTCTTGGAATCTTGGGTCCTGGAATCTTGGGTCTTGGAGTCTTGGAGTCTTGGAGTCTTGGAGTCTTGGAGTCTTGGAATCGTGGGTCTTGAATCTTGGAGTCTTGGAGACTTGGAATCGTGGATCTTGAATCTTGGAGTCTTGGAGTCTTGGAGTCTTGGAGTCTTGGAGTTTTCGAGTCTTGGAGTCTTGGAGTCTTGGAGTCTTGGAGTCTTGGAATCTTGGAATCTTGGGTCTTGGAGTCTTGGAGTCTTGGAGTCTTGGAGTCTTGGAGTCTTGGAGTCTTGGAGTCTTGGAGTCTTGGAATCTTGGGTCTTGGAATCTTGGGTCTTGGAGTCTTGGAGTCTTGGAGTCTTGGAATCTTGGGTCCTGGAATCTTGGGTCTTGGAGTCTTGGAGTCTTGGAATCATGGGTCTTGAATCTTGGAGTCTTGGAGTCTTGGAGTCTTGGAGTCTTGGAATCGTGGGTCTTGGAATCTTGGGTCTTGGAGTCTTGGAATCTTGGAGTCTTGGAATCTTGGGTCTTGGAATCTTGGGTCTTGGAGTCTTGGAGTCTTGGAATCTTGGGTCTTGGAGTCTTGGGTCTTGGAGTCTTGTAGTCTTGGAGTCTTGGAATCTTGGGTCTTGTAGTCTTGGAGTCTTGGAGTCTTGGAGTCTTGGAGTCTTGGAGTCTTGGAGTCTTGGAATCTTGGGTCTTGGAGTCTTGGAGTCTTGGAGTCTTGGAATCGTGGGTCTTGGGGTCTTGGGGTCTTGGAGTCATGGAGTCTTGGAGTCTTGGAGGCTTGGAGTCTTGGAATCGTGGGTCTTGGAGTCTTGGAGTCTTGGAGTCATGGAATTTTGGAGTCTTGGAGTCTTGGAGTCTTGGAGTCTTGAAATCGTGGGTCTTGGAGTTTTGGAGTCTTGGAGTCTTGGAATCTTGGGTCTTGGAGTATTGGAGTCTTGGAGTCTATGAGTCTTGGAATCTTGGGTCTTGGAATCTTGGGTCTTGGAATCTTGGGTCTTGAAATCTTGGAGTCTTGGAGTCTTGGAGTCTTGGAGTCTTGGAGTCTTGGTGTCTTGGTGTCTTGGAATCTTGGGTCTTGGAATTTTGGGTCTTGGAGTCTTGGAGTCTTGGAGTCTTGGAATCTTGGGTCTTGGAATCTTGGGTCTTGGAGTCTTGGAGTCTTGGAGTCTTGGAGTCTTGGTGTCTTGGTGTCTTGGAATCTTGGGTCTTGGAATTTTGGGTCTTGGAGTCTTGGAGTCTTGGAGTCTTGGAATCTTGGGTCTTGGAATCTTGGGTCTTGGAATCTTGGAGTCTTGGAGTCTTGGAATCGTGGGTCTTGAATCTTGGAGTCTTGGAGTCTTGGAGTCTTGGAGTCTTGGATTCGTGGGTCTTGGAGTCTTGGAGTCTTGGAGTCTTGGAATCTTGGGTCTTGGAGTCTTGGAGTCTTGGAGTCTTGGAGTCTTGGAGTCTTGGAGTCTTGGAGTCTTGGAGTCTTGGAGTCTTGGAATCGTGGGTCTTGGAGTCTTGGAGTCTTGGAGTCTTGGAGTCTTGGAATCTTGGGTTTTGGAATCTTGAGTCTTGGAGTCTTGGAATCTTGGGTCTTGGAATCTTCGGTCTTGGAATCGTGGGTCTTGGACTCTTGGAGTCTTGGAGTCTTGGGTCTTGGAATCTTGGGTCTTGGAGTCTTGGAGTCTTGGAATCTTGGGTCTTGGAGTCTTGGGTCTTGGAGTCTTGGAGTCTTGGAGTCTTGGAGTCTTGGAGTCTTGGAGTCTTGGAGTCTTGGAGTCTTGGAGTCTTAGAATCTTGGGTCTTGGAGTCTTGGAGTCTTGGAGTCTTGGAGTCTTGGAGTCTTGGAATCTTGGGTCCTGGAATCTTGGGTCTTGGAGTCTTGGAGTCTTGGAGTCTTGGAATCGTGGGTCTTGAATCTTGGAGTCTTGGAGACTTGGAATCGTGGATCTTGAATCTTGGAGTCTTGGAGTCTTGGAGTCTTGGAGTCTTGGAGTTTTGGAGTCTTGGAGTCTTGGAGTCTTGGAGTCTTGGAGTCTTGGAATCTTGGAATCTTGGGTCTTGGAGTCTTGGAGTCTTGGAGTCTTGGAGTCTTGGAGTCTTGGAGTCTTGGAGTCTTGGAATCTTGGGTCTTGGAATCTTGGGTCTTGGAGTCTTGGAGTCTTGGAGTCTTGGAATCTTGGGTCCTGGAATCTTGGGTCTTGGAGTCTTGGAGTCTTGGAATCATGGGTCTTGAATCTTGGAGTCTTGGAGTCTTGGAGTCTTGGAGTCTTGGAATCGTGGGTCTTGGAATCTTGGGTCTTGGAGTCTTGGAATCTTGGAGTCTTGGAATCTTGGGTCTTGGAATCTTGGGTCTTGGAGTCTTGGAGTCTTGGAATCTTGGGTCTTGGAGTCTTGGGTCTTGGAGTCTTGTAGTCTTGGAGTCTTGGAATCTTGGGTCTTGTAGTCTTGTAGTCTTGGAGTCTTGGAGTCTTGGAGTCTTGGAGTCTTGGAATCGTGGGTCTTGGGGTCTTGGGGTCTTGGAGTCATGGAGACTTGGAGTCTTGGAGGCTTGGAGTCTTGGAATCGTGGGTCTTGGAGTCTTGGAGTCTTGGAGTCATGGAATTTTGGAGTCTTGGAGTCTTGGAGTCTTGGAGTCTTGAAATCGTGGGTCTTGGAGTTTTGGAGTCTTGGAGTCTTGGAATCTTGGGTCTTGGAGTATTGGAGTCTTGGAGTCTATGAGTCTTGGAATCTTGGGTCTTGGAATCTTGGGTCTTGGAATCTTGGGTCTTGAAATCTTGGAGTCTTGGAGTCTTGGAATCTTGGGTCTTGGAATCTTGGGTCTTGGAGTCTTGGAGTCTTGGAGTCTTGGAGTCTTGGTGTCTTGGTGTCTTGGAATCTTGGGTCTTGGAATTTTGGGTCTTGGAGTCTTGGAGTCTTGGAGTCTTGGAATCTTGGGTCTTGGAATCTTGGGTCTTGGAATCTTGGAGTCTTGGAGTCTTGGAATCGTGGGTCTTGAATCTTGGAGTCTTGGAGTCTTGGAGTCTTGGATTCGTGGGTCTTGGAGTCTTGGAGTCTTGGAGTCTTGGAATCTTGGGTCTTGGAGTCTTGGAGTCTTGGAGTCTTGGAGTCTTGGAGTCTTGGAGTCTTGGAGTCTTGGAATCGTGGGTCTTGGAGTCTTGGAGTCTTGGAGTCTTGGAGTCTTGGAGTCTTGGAATCTTGGGTTTTGGAATCTTGAGTCTTGGAGTCTTGGAATCTTGGGTCTTGGAATCTTCGGTCTTGGAATCGTGGGTCTTGGACTCTTGGAGTCTTGGAGTCTTGGGTCTTGGAATCTTGGGTCTTGGAGTCTTGGAGTCTTGGAGTCTTGGAGTCTTGGAGTCTTGGAGTCTTGGAGTCTTGGAGTCTTGGAGTCTTGGAGTCTTAGAATCTTGGGTCTTGGAGTCTTGGAGTCTTGGAGTCTTGGAGTCTTGGAGTCTTGGAATCTTGGGTCTTGGAATCTTGGGTCTTGGAGTCTTGGAGTATTGGGTCTTGAAGTCTTGGAGTCTTGGAGTCTTGGAATCTTGGGTCTTGGAATCTTGGGTCTTGGAGTCTTGGAATCTTGGGTCTTGGAATCTTGGGTTTTGGAGTCTTGGAGTCTTGGAGTCTTGGAGTCTTGGAGTCTTGGAATCTTGGGTCTTGGAATCTTGGGTCTTGGAGTCTTGGAATCTTGGGTCCTGGAATCTTGGGTCTTGGAGTCTTGGAGTCTTGGAGTCTTGGAGTCTAGGAGTCTTGGAATCGTGGGTCTTGATACTTGGAGTCTTGGAGTCTTGGAGTCTTGGAGTCTTGGAATCGTGGGTCTTGAATCTTGGAGTCTTGGAGTCTTCTTGGAGTCTTGGAGTTTTGGAATCGTGGGTCTTGAATCTTGGAGTCTTGGAGTCTTGGAGTCTTGGAGTCTTGGAGTCTTGGAGTCTTGGAGTCTTGGAATCGTGGGTCTTGAATCTTGGAGTCTTGGAGTCTTGGAATCTTGGGTCTTGGAGTCTTGGAGTCGTGGAGTCTTGGAGTCTTGGAATCTTGGGTCTTGGAGTCTTGGAGTCTTGGAATCTTGGGTCTTGGAATCTTGGGTCTTGGAGTCTTGGAGTCTTGGAATCTTGGGTCTTGGAGTCTTGGGTCTTGAAGTCTTGGAGTCTTGGAGTCTTGGAGTCTTTGGTCTTGGAATCTTGGGTCTTGGAATCTTGGGTCTTGGAGTCTTGGAATCTTGGGTCTTGGAGTCTTGGAGTCTTGGAGTCTTGGAGTCTGGGAATCGTGGGTCTTGAATCTTGGAGTCTTGGAGTCTTGGAGTCTTGGAGTCTTGGAATCGTGGGTCTTGAATCTTGGAGTCTTGGGTCTTGGAGTCTTGGAGTCTTGGAGTCTTGGAGTCTTGGAATCTTGGAATCTTGGGTCCTGGAATCTTGGGTCTTGGAGTCTTGGAGTCTTGGATTCTTGGAGTCTAGGAGTCTTGGAATCGTGCGTCTTGAATCTTGGAGTCTTGGAGTCTTGGAGTCTTGGAGTCTTGGAATCGTGGGTCTTGAATCTTGGAGTCTTGGAGTCTTCTTGGAGTCTTGGAGTTTTGGAATCGTGGGTCTTGAATCTTGGAGTCTTGGAGTCTTGGAGTCTTGGAGTCTTGGAGTCTTGGAGTCTTGGAATCGTGGGTCTTGAATCTTGGAGTCTTGGAGTCTTGGAATCTTGGGTCTTGGAGTCTTGGAGTCGTGGATTCTTGGAGTCTTGGAATCTTGGGTCTTGGAGTCTTGGAATATTGGGTCTTGGAATCTTGGGTCTTGGAGTCTTGGAGTCTTGGAGTCTTGGAATCTTGGGTCTTGGAGTCTTGGGTCTTGAAGTCTTGGAGTCTTAAAGTCTTGGAGTCTTGGGTCTTGGAATCTTGGGTCTTGGAATCTTGGCTCTTGGAGTCTTGGAATCTTGGGTCTTGGAGTCTTGGAGTCTTGGAGTCTTGGAGTCTTGGAATCGTGGGTCTTGAATCTTGGAGTCTTGGAGTCTTGGAGTCTTGGAGTCTTGGAGTCTTGGAATCGTGGGTCTTGAATCTTGGAGTCTTGGAGTCTTGGAGTCTTGGAGTCTTGGAATCGTGGGTCTTGAATCTTGGAGTCTTGGAGTCTTGGAATCTTGGGTCTTGGAGTCTTTGGTCTTGGAGTCTTGGAGTCTTGGAGTCTTGGAGTCTTGGAGTCTTGGAATCTTGGGTCTTGGAATCTTGGGTCTTGGAGTCTTGGAATCTTGGGTCTTGGAATCTTGGGTCTTGGAGTCTTGGAGTCTTGGAGCCTTGGAGTCTTGGAATCTTGGAATCTTGGGTCTTGGAGTCTTGGAGTCTTGGAGTCTTGGAGTCTTGGAATCGTGGGTCTTGAATCTTGGAGTCTTGGAGTCTTGAAATCGTGGGTCTTGAATCTTGGAGTCTTGGAGTCTTGGAGTCTTGGAGTCTTGGAATCGTGGGTCTTGGAGTCTTGGAGTCTTGGAGTCTTGGAGTCTTGGAATCATGGGTCTTGGAGTCTTGGAGTCTTGGAGTCTTGGAGTCTTGGAGTCTTGGAGTCTTGGAGTCTTGGAATCTTGGGTCTTGGAATCTTGGGTCTTGGAGTCTTGGAGTCTTGGATTCTTGGAGTCTTGGAGTCTTGGAATCGTGGGTCTTGAATCTTAGTTCTTGGAGTCTTGGAGTCTTGGAGTCTTGGAATCGTGGGTCTTGAATCTTGGAGTCTTGGAGTCTTGGAGTCTTGGAGTCTTGGAGTCTTGGAGTCTTGGAATCGTGGGTCTTTGAGTCTTGGAGTCTTGGAGTCTTGGAGTCTTGGAATCATGGGTCATGGAGTCTTGGAGTCTTGGAGTCTTGGAGTCTTGGAGTCTTGGAGTCTTGGAGTCTTGGAATCGTGGGTCTTAAATCTTGGGTCTTGGAGTCTTGGTTTCTTGGAGTCTTGGAGTCTTGGAGTCTTGGAGTCTTGGAGTCTTGGAATCTTGGGTCTTGGAATCTTGGGTCTTGGAGTCTTGGAGTCTTGGAGTCTTGGAATCGTGGGTCTTGAATCTTGGGTCGTGGAGTCTTGGAGTCTTGGAGTCTTGGAGTCTTGGAGTCTTGGAATCTTGGGTCTTGGAGTCTTGGAGTCTTGGAGTCTTGGAGTCTTGGAGTCTTGGAGTCTTGGAGTCTTGGAGTCTTGGAATCATGGGTCTTGGAGTCTTGGAGTCATGGAGTCTTGGAATCTTGGGTCCTGGAATCTTGGGTCTTGGAGTCTTGGAGTCTTGGAGTCTTGGAGTCTTGGAGTCTTGGAGTCTTGGAGTCTTGGAATCATGGGTCTTGAATCTTGGAGTCTTGGAGTCTTGGAATCGTGGGTCTTGAATCTTGGAGTCTTGGAGTCTTGGAGTCTTGGAATCTTGGGTCTTGGAGTCTTGGAGTCTTGGAGTCTTGGAGTCTTGGAGTCTTGGAGTCTTGGAGTCTTGGAGTCTTGGAATCTTGGGTCTTGGAATCTTGGGTCTTGGAGTCTTGGAGTCTTGGAGTCTTGGAATCTTGGGTCCTGGAATCTTGGGTCTTGGAGTCTTGGAGTCTTGGAGTCTTGGAGTCTTGGAGTCTTGGAATCGTGGGTCTTGAATCTTGGAGTCTTGGAGTCTTGGAGTCTTGGAGTCTTGGAGTCTTGGAATCGTGGGTCTTGAATCTTGGAGTCTTGGAGTCTTGGAGTCTTGGAGTCTTGGAGTCTTGGAGTCTTGGAGTCTTGGAATCGTGGGTCTTGAATCTTGGAGTCTTGGAGTCTTGGAATCGTGGGTTTTGGAGTCTTGGAGTCTTGGAGTCTTGGAGTCTTGGAGTCTTGGAGTCTTGGAGTCTTGAATCTTGGAGTCTTGGAGTCTTGGAATCGTGGGTCTTGAATCTTGGAGTCTTGGAGTCTTGGAATCGTGAGTCTTGAATCTTGGAGCCTTGGGTCTTGGAGTCTTGGAGTCTTGGAGTCTTGGAGTCTTGGAGTCTTGGAGTCTTGGAGTCTTGGAGTCTTGGAGTCTTGGAATCTTGGAATCTTGGGTCTTGGAATCTTGGAGTCTTTGAGTCTTGGAATTTTGAGTCCTGGAATCTTGGGTCTTGGAGTCTTGGAGTCTTGGAGTCTTGGAGTCTTGGAATCGTGGGTCTTGGAATCTTGGGTCTTGGAGTCTTGGAGTCTTGGAGTCTTGGAATCTTGGGTCTTGGAATCTTGGGTCTTGGAGTCTTGGAGACTTGGAGTCTTGGAGTCTTGGAGTCTTGGAGTCTTGGAGTCTTGGAATCGTGGGTCTTGAATCTTGGAGTCTTGGAGTCTTGGAATCGTGGGTCTTGGAGTCTTGGAGTCTTGGAGTCTTGGAGTCTTGGAGTCTTGGAGTCTTGGAGTCTTGGAGTCTTGGAATCTTGGGTCTTGGAGTCTTGGAGTCTTGGAGTATTGGAGTATTGGAGTCTTGGAATCGTGAGTCTTGGAGTCTTGGAGTCTTGGAGTCTTGGGTCTTGGAATCTTGGGTCTTGGAGTCTTGGAGACTTGGAGTCTTGGAGTCTTGGAGTCTTGGAGTCTTGGAGTCTTGGAATCGTGGGTCTTGAATCTTGGAGTCTTGGAGTCTTGGAATCGTGGGTCTTGAATCTTGGAGTGTTGGAGTCTTGGAGTCTTGGAGTCTTGGAATCTTGGGTCTTGGAATCTTGGGTCTTGGAGTCTTGGAGTCTTGGAATCTTGGGTCTTGGAATCTTGGGTCTTGGAGTCTTGGAGTCTTGGAGTCTTGGAATCTTGGGTCTTGGAATCTTGGGTCTTGGAGTCTTGGAGTCTTGGAGTCTTGGAATCTTGGGTCCTGGAATCTTGGGTCTTGGAGTCTTGGAGTCTTGGAGTCTTGGAGTCTTGGAATCGTGGGTCTTGAATCTTGGAGTCTTGGAGTCTTGGAGTCTTGGAATTGTGGGTCTTGAATCTTGGAGTCTTGGAGTCTTGGAATCGTGGGTTTTGGAGTCTTGGAGTCTTGGAGTCTTGGAGTCTTGGAGTCTTGGAGTCTTGGAGTCTTGGAGTCTTGAATCTTGGAGTCTTGGAGTCTTGGAGTCTTGGAATCGTGGGCCTTGAATCTTGGAGTCTTGGAGTCTTGGAATCGTGGGTCTTGAATCTTGGAGTTTTGGAGTCTTGGGTCTTGGAGTCTTGGAGTCTTGGAGTCTTGGAGTCTTGGAATCTTGGAATCTCTGGTCTTGGAATCTTGGAGTCTTTGAGTCTTGGAATCTTGGGTCCTGGAATCTTGGGTCTTGGAGTCTTGGAGTCTTGGAATCGTAAGTCTTGAATCTTGGAGTCTTGGAGTCTTGGAATCTTGGGTCTTGGAATCTTGGGTCTTGAAGTCTTGGAGTCTTGGAGTCTTGGAATCTTGAGTCTTGGAATCTTGGGTCTTGGAGTCTTGAAGTCTTGGAGTCTTGGAGTCTTGGAGTCTTGGAGTCTTGGAATCTTGGAGTCTTGGAATCGTGGGTCTTGGGTCTTGGAGTCTTGGAGTCTTGGAGCCTTGGAATCGTGGGTCTTGGAGTCTTGGAGTCTTGGAGTCTTGGAGTCTTGGAGTCTTGGAGTCTTGGAATCGTGGGTCTTGAATCTTGGAGTCTTGGAGTCTTGGAGTCTTAAATCTTGGAGTCTTGGAGTCTTGGAATCGTGGGTCTTGAATCTTGGAGTCTTGGAATCTTGGGTCTTGGAGTCTTGGAGTCTTGGAGTCTTGGAATCTTGGGTCTTGGAGTCTTGGAGTCTTGGAGTCTTGGAGTCTTGGAGTCTTGGAATCTTGGGTCTTGGAGTCTTGGAGTCTTGGAGTCTTGGAGTCTTGGAGTCTTGGAGTCTTGGAGTCTTGAATCTTGGAGTCTTGGAGTCTTGGAATCGTGGGTCTTGAATCTTGGAGTCTTGGAGTCTTGGAGTCTTGGAGTCTTGGAATCGTGGGTCTTGGAGTCTTGGAGTCTTGGAGTCTTGGAATCATGGGTCTTGGAGTCTTGGAGTCTTGGAGTCTTGGAGTCTTGGAGTCTTGGAGTCTTGGAGTCTTGGAATCGTGGGTCTTGAATCTTGGGTCTTGGAGTCTTGGAGTCTTGGAGTCTTGGAGTCTTGGAATCTTGGGTCTTGGAATCTTGGGTCTTGGAATCTTGGAGTCTAGGAATCGTGGGTCTTGAATCTTGGGTCGCGGAGTCTTGGAGTTTTGGAATCTTGGAGTCTTGGAGTCTTGGAGTCTTGGAATCGTGGGTCTTGGAGTCTTGGAGTCTTGGAGTCTTGGAGTCTTGGAATCTTGGGTCTTGGAATCTTGGGTCTTGGAGTCTTGGAGTCTTGGAATCTTGGGTCCTGGAATCTTGGGTCTTGGAGTCTTGGAGTCTTGGAGTCTTGGAGTCTTGGAGTCTTGGAGTCTTGGAATCATGGGTCTTGAATCTTGGAGTCTTGGAATCGTGGGTCTTAAATCTTGGAGTCTTGGAGACTTGGAGTCTTGGAGTCTTGGAGTCTTGGAATCGTGGGTCTTGGAGTCTTGGAGTCTTGGAGTCTTGAACTCCAAGACTCCAAAACCCAAGATTCCGAGACCCAAGACTCCAAGACTCCAAGACCCAAGATTCCAAGACCCTAGACTCCAAGACCCAAGCCTTAGTGCACATTGGTGCTGGCTCTTTGTTGTTTCTTTGTTGAATTGGTCGGTGGTTGACCTCCACCTTGCTATGCACCCCAATTTGGGATGTATTCCATCTGTATAGATTTTGGCGTTTGGTGACTGTTCACATTGGGTCATCAGGCTTTGTCCACAGGCTATATATATACTTCATGCAGCATTTGCTTGGACCTGTCCCGCCCACAGCCATGACTCAGTCATGGGTACGGGACTGCAATAGACCAGGTGAGTGCTGCTGAGAGCAGTTCTGCTATTTATATGTGAGGCCGCATGGCACATTTTATAAATATATTTTAGTGTAGGACTGCTTCAAATGAGATTTGCCGTGACGTGGCGAAGCAGCTCAAGAAATTGCAATTTTTTGCCAAAAATCTCAAAAAAATTTTTATAATGCAGTTTGGAATATTTGATGCCTTAGTGCACATTGGTGCTGGCTCTTTGTTGTTTCTTTGTTGAATTGGTCGGTGGTTGACCTCCACCTTGCTATGCACCCCAATTTGGGATGTATTCCATCTGTATAGATTTTGGCGTTTGGTGACTGTTCACATTGGGTCATCAGGCTTTGTCCACAGGCTATATATATACTTCATGCAGCATTTGCTTGGACCTGTCCCGCCCACAGCCATGACTCAGTCATGGGTACGGGACTGCAATAGACCAGGTGAGTGCTGCTGAGAGCAGTTCTGCTATTTATATGTGAGGCCGCATGGCACATTTTATAAAAATATTTTAGTGTAGGACTGCTTCAAATGAGATTTGCCGTGACGTGGCGAAGCAGCTCAAGAAATTGCAATTTTTTGCCAAAAATCTCAAAAAAATTTTTATAATGCAGTTTGGAATATTTGATGCCTTAGTGCACATTGGTGCTGGCTCTTTGTTGTTTCTTTGTTGAATTGGTCGGTGGTTGACCTCCACCTTGCTATGCACCCCAATTTGGGATGTATTCCATCTGTATAGATTTTGGCGTTTGGTGACTGTTCACATTGGGTCATCAGGCTTTGTCCACAGGCTATATATATACTTCATGCAGCATTTGCTTGGACCTGTCCCGCCCACAGCCATGACTCAGTCATGGGTACGGGACTGCAATAGACCAGGTGAGTGCTGCTGAGAGCAGTTCTGCTATTTATATGTGAGGCCGCATGGCACATTTTATAAAAATATTTTAGTGTAGGACTGCTTCAAATGAGATTTGCCGTGACGTGGCGAAGCAGCTCAAGAAATTGCAATTTTTTGCCAAAAATCTCAAAAAAATTTTTATAATGCAGTTTGGAATATTTGATGCCTTAGTGCACATTGGTGCTGGCTCTTTGTTGTTTCTTTGTTGAATTGGTCGGTGGTTGACCTCCACCTTGCTATGCACCCCAATTTGGGATGTATTCCATCTGTATAGATTTTGGCGTTTGGTGACTGTTCACATTGGGTCATCAGGCTTTGTCCACAGGCTATATATATACTTCATGCAGCATTTGCTTGGACCTGTCCCGCCCACAGCCATGACTCAGTCATGGGTACGGGACTGCAATAGACCAGGTGAGTGCTGCTGAGAGCAGTTCTGCTATTTATATGTGAGGCCGCATGGCACATTTTATAAAAATATTTTAGTGTAGGACTGCTTCAAATGAGATTTGCCGTGACGTGGCGAAGCAGCTCAAGAAATTGCAATTTTTTGCCAAAAATCTCAAAAAAATTTTTATAATGCAGTTTGGAATATTTGATGCCTTAGTGCACATTGGTGCTGGCTCTTTGTTGTTTCTTTGTTGAATTGGTCGGTGGTTGACCTCCACCTTGCTATGCACCCCAATTTGGGATGTATTCCATCTGTATAGATTTTGGCGTTTGGTGACTGTTCACATTGGGTCATCAGGCTTTGTCCACAGGCTATATATATACTTCATGCAGCATTTGCTTGGACCTGTCCCGCCCACAGCCATGACTCAGTCATGGGTACGGGACTGCAATAGACCAGGTGAGTGCTGCTGAGAGCAGTTCTGCTATTTATATGTGAGGCCGCATGGCACATTTTATAAAAATATTTTAGTGTAGGACTGCTTCAAATGAGATTTGCCGTGACGTGGCGAAGCAGCTCAAGAAATTGCAATTTTTTGCCAAAAATCTCAAAAAAATTTTTATAATGCAGTTTGGAATATTTGATGCCTTAGTGCACATTGGTGCTGGCTCTTTGTTGTTTCTTTGTTGAATTGGTCGGTGGTTGACCTCCACCTTGCTATGCACCCCAATTTGGGATGTATTCCATCTGTATAGATTTTGGCGTTTGGTGACTGTTCACATTGGGTCATCAGGCTTTGTCCACAGGCTATATATATACTTCATGCAGCATTTGCTTGGACCTGTCCCGCCCACAGCCATGACTCAGTCATGGGTACGGGACTGCAATAGACCAGGTGAGTGCTGCTGAGAGCAGTTCTGCTATTTATATGTGAGGCCGCATGGCACATTTTATAAAAATATTTTAGTGTAGGACTGCTTCAAATGAGATTTGCCGTGACGTGGCGAAGCAGCTCAAGAAATTGCAATTTTTTGCCAAAAATCTCAAAAAAATTTTTATAATGCAGTTTGGAATATTTGATGCCTTAGTGCACATTGGTGCTGGCTCTTTGTTGTTTCTTTGTTGAATTGGTCGGTGGTTGACCTCCACCTTGCTATGCACCCCAATTTGGGATGTATTCCATCTGTATAGATTTTGGCGTTTGGTGACTGTTCACATTGGGTCATCAGGCTTTGTCCACAGGCTATATATATACTTCATGCAGCATTTGCTTGGACCTGTCCCGCCCACAGCCATGACTCAGTCATGGGTACGGGACTGCAATAGACCAGGTGAGTGCTGCTGAGAGCAGTTCTGCTATTTATATGTGAGGCCGCATGGCACATTTTATAAAAATATTTTAGTGTAGGACTGCTTCAAATGAGATTTGCCGTGACGTGGCGAAGCAGCTCAAGAAATTGCAATTTTTTGCCAAAAATCTCAAAAAAATTTTTATAATGCAGTTTGGAATATTTGATGCCTTAGTGCACATTGGTGCTGGCTCTTTGTTGTTTCTTTGTTGAATTGGTCGGTGGTTGACCTCCACCTTGCTATGCACCCCAATTTGGGATGTATTCCATCTGTATAGATTTTGGCGTTTGGTGACTGTTCACATTGGGTCATCAGGCTTTGTCCACAGGCTATATATATACTTCATGCAGCATTTGCTTGGACCTGTCCCGCCCACAGCCATGACTCAGTCATGGGTACGGGACTGCAATAGACCAGGTGAGTGCTGCTGAGAGCAGTTCTGCTATTTATATGTGAGGCCGCATGGCACATTTTATAAAAATATTTTAGTGTAGGACTGCTTCAAATGAGATTTGCCGTGACGTGGCGAAGCAGCTCAAGAAATTGCAATTTTTTGCCAAAAATCTCAAAAAAATTTTTATAATGCAGTTTGGAATATTTGATGCCTTAGTGCACATTGGTGCTGGCTCTTTGTTGTTTCTCTTAGAGTCTTAGAGTCTTAGAGTCTTAGAGTCTTGGAATCTTGGGTCTTGGAGTCGGGTCTTGGAGCCTTGGAGTCTTGGAGTCTCGGAGTCTTGGAGTCTCGGAGTCTTGGAGTCTTGGAGTCTTGGATTCTTTTGTCTTGGATTCTTTTGTCTTGGAGTCTTGGAGTCTTGGAGTCTTGGAGTCTTGGAGTCTTGGATCTTGGAGTCTTCCAGTCTTGGAGTCTTGGAGTCTTGGAATCGTGGGTGTTGGAGTCTTGGAGTCTTGGAGTCTTGGATCCTTGGGTCTTGGAATCTTGGGTCTTGGAATCTTGGGTCTTGGAGTCTTGGAGTCTTGGGGTCTTGGAATCTTGGGTCTTGGAGTCTTGGAGTCTTGGAGTCTTGGAATCTTGGGTCTTTGAATCTTGGGTCTTGGAGTCTTGGAATCTTGCAGTCTTGGAATCGTGGGTCTTGGAGTCTTGGAGTCTTGGAGTCTTGGAGTCTTGGAGTCTTGGAGTCTTGGAGTCTTGGAGTCTTGGAGTCTTGGAATCTTGGAGTCTTGGAGTCTTGGAGTCTTGGAATCTTGGGTCTTGGAATATTGGGACTTGGAGTCTTGGATTCTTGGAATCTTGGGTCTTGGAGTCATGGAGTCTTGGAGTCTTGGAATCTTGGGTCTTGCAATCTTGGGTCTTTGAGTCTTGGAGTCTTGGAGTCTTGGAGTCTTGGAATCTTGGGTCTTGGAGTCTTGGAGTCTTGGAGTCTTGGAGTCTTGGAATCTTGGGTCTTGGAATCTTGGGTCTTGGAGTCTTGGATTCTTGGATTCTTGGAGTCTTGGTGTCTTGGAGTCTTGGAGTCTTGGAGTCTTGGAGTCTTGGAGTCTTGAATCTTGGAGTCTTGGAGTCTTGGAGTCTTGGAATCGTGGGCCTTGAATCTTGGAGTCTTGGAGTCTTGGAATCGTGGGTCTTGAATCTTGTAGTTTTGGAGTCTTGGGTCTTGGAGTCTTGGAGTCTTGGAGTCTTGGAGTCTTGGAGTCTTGGAGTCTTGGAGTCTTGGAATCGTAAGTCTTGAATCTTGGAGTCTTGGAGTCTTGGAATCTTGGGTCTTGGAATCTTGGGTCTTGAAGTCTTGGAGTCTTGGAGTCTTGGAATCTTGAGTCTTGGAATCTTGGGTCTTGGAGTCTTGAAGTCTTGGAGTCTTGGAGTCTTGGAGTCTTGGAGTCTTGGAGTCTTAGAATCTTGGAGTCTTGGAATCGTGGGTCTTGGGTCTTGGAGTCTTGGAGTCTTGGAGCCTTGGAATCGTGGGTCTTGGAGTCTTGGAGTCTTGGAGTCTTGGAGTCTTGGAGTCTTGGAGTCTTGGAATCGTGGGTCTTGAATCTTGGAGTCTTAGAGTCTTGGAGTCTTAAATCTTGGAGTCTTGGAGTCTTGGAATCGTGGGTCTTGAATCTTGGAGTCTTGGAATCTTGGGTCTTGGAGTCTTGGAGTCTTGGAGTCTTGGAATCTTGGGTCTTGGAGTCTTGGAGTCTTGGATTCTTGGAGTCTTGGAGTCTTGGAGTCTTGGAGTCTTGGAATCTTGGGTCTTGGAGTCTTGGAGTCTTGGAGTCTTGGAGTCTTGGAGTCTTGGAGTCTTGGAGTCTTGGAGTCTTGGAGTCTTGAATCTTGGAGTCTTGGATTCTTGGAATCGTGGGTCTTGAATCTTGGAGTCTTGGAGTCTTGGAATCGTGGGTCTTGAATCTTGGAGTCTTGGAGTCTTGGAGTCTTGGAGTCTTGGAGTCTTGGAGTCTTGGAATCGTGGGTCTTGGAGTCTTGGAGTCTTGGAGTCTTGGAGTCTTGGAATCATGGGTCTTGGAGTCTTGGAGTCTTGGAGTCTTGGAGTCTTGGAGTCTTGGAGTCTTGGAGTCTTGGAATCGTGGGTCTTGAATCTTGGAGTCTTGGAGTCTTGGAGTCTTGGAGTCTTGGAGTCTTGGAGTCTTGGAGTCTTGGAATCGTGGGTCTTGAATCTTGGAGTCTTAGAGTCTTGGAGTCTTAAATCTTGGAGTCTTGGAGTCTTGGAATCGTGGGTCTTGAATCTTGGAGTCTTGGAATCTTGGGTCTTGGAGTCTTGGAGTCTTGGAGTCTTGGAATCTTGGGTCTTGGAGTCTTGGAGTCTTGGAGTCTTGGAGTCTTGGAGTCTTGGAGTCTTGGAGTCTTGGAATCTTGGGTCTTGGAGTCTTGGAGTCTTGGAGTCTTGGAGTCTTGGAGTCTTGGAGTCTTGGAGTCTTGGAGTCTTGGAGTCTTGGAGTCTTGGAGTCTTGAATCTTGGAGTCTTGGATTCTTGGAATCGTGGGTCTTGAATCTTGGAGTCTTGGAGTCTTGGAATCGTGGGTCTTGAATCTTGGAGTCTTGGAGTCTTGGAGTCTTGGAGTCTTGGAATCGTGGGTCTTGGAGTCTTGGAGTCTTGGAGTCTTGGAGTCTTGGAATCATGGGTCTTGGAGTCTTGGAGTCTTGGAGTCTTGGAGTCTTGGAGTCTTGGAGTCTTGGAGTCTTGGAGTCTTGGAGTCTTGGAATCGTGGGTCTTGAATCTTGGAGTCTTGGAGTCTTGGAGTCTTAAATCTTGGAGTCTTGGAGTCTTGGAATCGTGGGTCTTGAATCTTGGAGTCTTGGAATCTTGGGTCTTGGAGTCTTGGAGTCTTGGAATCTTGGGTCTTGGAGTCTTGGAGTCTTGGAGTCTTGGAGTCTTGGAGTCTTGGAATCTTGGGTCTTGGAGTCTTGGAGTCTTGGAGTCTTGGAGTCTTGGAGTCTTGAATCTTGGAATCTTGGATTCTTGGAATCGTGGGTCTTGAATCTTGGAGTCTTGGAATCGTGGGTCTTGAATCTTGGAGTCTTGGAGTCTTGGAGTCTTGGAGTCTTGGAGTCTTGGAATCGTGGGTCTTGGAGTCTTAGAGTCTTGGAGTCTTGGAGTCTTGGAATCATGGGTCTTGGAGTCTTGGAGTCTTGGAGTCTTGGAGTCTTGGAGTCTTGAAGTCTTGGAGTCTTGGAGTCTTGGAATCGTGGGTCTTGAATCTTGGTTCTTGGAGTCTTGGAGTCTTGGAGTCTTGGAGTCTTGGAATCTTGGAATCTTGGGTCTTGGAATCTTGGTTCTTGGAGTCTTGGAGTCTTGGAGTCTTGGAATCTTGGAGTCTTGGAATCGTGGGTCTTGAATCTTGGGTCGCGGAGTCTTGGAGTTTTGGAGTCTTGGAATCTTGGGTCTTGGAGTCTTGGAGTCTTGGAGTCTTGCAGTCTTGGAGTCTTGGAGTCTTGGAGTCTTGGAATCGTGGGTCTTGGAGTCTTGGAGTCATGGAGTCTTGGAGTCTTGGAATCTTGGGTCTTGGAATCTTGGGTCTTGGAGTCTTGGAGTCTTGGAATCTTGGGTCCTGGAATCTTGGGTCTTGGAGTCTTGGAGTCTTGGAGTCTTGGAGTCTTGGAATCATGGGTCTTGAATCTTGGAGTCTTGGAGTCTTGGAATCGTGGGTCTTGAATCTTGGAGTCTTGGAGACTTGGAGTCTTGGAGTCTTGGAGTCTTGGAGTCTTGGAATCGTGGGTCTTGGAGTCTTGGAGTCTTGGAGTCTTGAACTCCAAGACTCCAAAACCCAAGATTCCGAGACCCAAGACTCCAAGACTCCAAGACTCCAAGACCCAAGATTCCAAGACCCTAGACTCCAAGACCCAAGACTCCAAGACTCCAAGACTCCAAGACTCCAAGACCCAAGATTCCAAGACCCAAGATTCCAAGACCCAAGATTCCAAGACTCCAAGACTCCAAGACCCAAGATTCCAAGACCCCAAGATTCCAAGACTCCAAGACTCCAAGACTCCAAGACCCCAAGACTCCAAGACTCCAAGACCCAAGATTCCAAGACCCAAGATTCCAAGACCCAAGATTCCAAGACTCCAAGACTCCAAGACTCCAAGACCCAATATTCCAGGACTCCAAGACCCAAGATTCCAAGACTCCAAGACCCAAGACTCCAAGACTCCAAGACTCCAACACTCCAAGACCCAAGATTCCAAGACTCCAAGACTCCAAAACCCAAGACTCCAAGACTCCAAGACTCCAAGACTCCAAGACTCCAAGACTCCAAGACCCACGATTCCAAGACTGCAAGACTCCAAGACTGCAAGACTCCAAGACTCCAAAATTCCAAGACCCAAGACTCCAAGACTCCAAGACTCCAAGACTCCAAGACCCAAGATTCCAAGACCCAAGATTCCAAGACCCAAGATTCCAAGACTCCAAGACTCCAAGACTCCAAGACTCCAAGACTCCAAGACTCCAAGACTCCAAGACTCCAAGACCCAAGATTCCAAGACCCAAGATTCCAAGACTCCAAGACTCCAAGACTCCAAGACTCCAAGACTCCAAGACTCCAAGACTCCAAGACCCAAGATTCCAAGACTCCAAGACTCCAAGACTCCAAGACTCCAAGACTCCAAGACTCCAAGACTCCAAGACCCAAGACTCCAAGACTCCAAGACTCCAAGACTCCAAGACTCCAAGACTCCAAGACCCACGATTCCAAGACCCACGATTCCAAGACTCCAAGACTCCAAGACCCAAGATTCCAAGACTCCAAGACTCCAAATCCCACGATTCCAAGACTCCAAGACTCCAAGTCTCCAAGACCCAAGACCCAAGATTCCAAGACCCACGATTCCAAGACTCCAAGACTCCAAGACTCCAAGACCCAAGATTCCAGGACTCCAAGACCCAAGATTCCAAGACTCCAAGACCCAAGACTCCAAGACTCCAAGACTCCAACACTCCAAGACCCAAGATTCCAAGACTCCAAGACTCCAAAACCCAAGACTCCAAGACTCCAAGACTCCAAGACTCCAAGACTCCAAGACTCCAAGACTCCAAGACCCACGATTCCAAGACTGCAAGACTCCAAGACTCCAAAATTCCAAGACCCAAGACTCCAAGACTCCAAGACTCCAAGACTCCAAGACCCAAGATTCCAAGACTCCAAGACTCCAAGACTCCAAGACTCCAAAACCCAAGATTCCAAGACCCAAGATTCCAAGACTCCAAGACTCCAAGACTCCAAGACTCCAAGACTCCAAGACTCCAAGACCCAAGATTCCAAGACCCAAGATTCCAAGACTCCAAGACTCCAAGACTCCAAGACTCCAAGACTCCAAGACTCCAAGACTCCAAGACTCCAAGACCCAAGACTCCAAGACTCCAAGACTCCAAGACTCCAAGACTCCAAGACCCACGATTCCAAGACCCACGATTCCAAGACTCCAAGACTCCAAGACCCAAGATTCCAAGACTCCAAGACTCCAAATCCCACGATTCCAAGACTCCAAGACTCCAAGTCTCCAAGACCCAAGACCCAAGATTCCAAGACCCACGATTCCAAGACTACAAGACTCCAAGACTCCAAGACTCCAAGACCCAAGATTCCAAGACTCCAAGACTCCAAGACTCCAAGACTCCAATTCTCCAAGACTCCAAGACTCCAAGACTCCAAGACTCCAAGACCCACGATTCCAAGACTCCAAGACTCCAAGACTCCAAGACCCAAGATTCCAAGACCCAAGACTCCAAGACTCCAAGACTCCAAGACTCCAAGACTCCAAGACTCCAAGACTCCAAGACTCCAAGACTCCAAGACCCCAAGACCCACGATTCCAAGACTCCAAGACACCAAGACCCAAGATTCTAAGACCCAAGACTCCAAGACTCCAAGACTCCAAGACTCCAAGACTCCAAGACTCCAAGACTCCAAGACTCCAAGACCCACGATTCCAAGACTCCAAGGCTCCAAGACTCCAAGACCCAAGATTCCAAGACCCAAGATTCCAAGACTCCAAGACTCCAAGACTCCAAGACTCCACGATTCCAAGACTCCAAGACTCCAAGACTCAAAGACTCCACGACTCTAAGACCCAAGATTCCAAGACCCAAGATTCCAAGACTCCAAGACTCCAAGACTCCAAGACCCACGATTCCAAGCCTCCAAGACTCCAAGCCTCCAAGACTCCAAGACCCAAGATTCCAAGACCCAAGACTCCAAGACTCCAAGACTCCAAGACTCCAAGACTCCAAGACTCCAAGACTCCAAGACCCAAGATTCCAAGACCCAAGATTCCAAGACCCAAGACTCCAAGACTCCAAGACTCCAAGACTCCAAGACTCCAAGACCCAAGATTCCAAGACCCAAGATTCCAAGACCCAAGATTCCAAGACCCAAGATTCCAAGACTCCAAGACTCCAAGACTCCAAGACTCCAAGACTCCAAGACTCCAAGACTCCAAGACTCCAAGACCCACGGTTCCAAGACTCCAAGACTCCAAGACCCAAGACTCCAAGACTCCAAGACTCCAAGACTCCAAGACTCCAAGACTCCAAGACTCCAAGACTCCAAGACCCACGATTCCAAGACTCCAAGACTCCAAGACTCCAAGACTCCAAGACTCCAAGACTCCAAGACTCCAAGACTCCAAGACTCCAAGACCCACGATTCCAAGACTCCAAGACTCCAAGACCCAAGACTCCAAGACTCCAAGACTCCAAGACTCCAAGACCCACGATTCCAAGTCTCCAAGACTCCAAGACTCCAAGAACCACGATTCCAAGACTCCAAGACTCCAAGACTCCAAGACTCCAAGACCAACGATTCCAAGACTCCAAGACTCCAAGACTCCAAGACCCAAGATTCCAAGACCCAAGATTCCAAGACTCCAAGACTGCAAGACTCCAAGACTCCAAGACTCCAAGACTCCAAGACCCAAGATTCCAAGACTCCAAGACTCCAAGACCCAAGATTCCAAAACTCCAAGACTCCAAGACTCCAAGACCCACGATTCCAAGATTCCAAGACTCCAAGACTCCAAGACTGCAAGACTCCAAGACCCAAGATTCCAAGACCCAAGATTCCAAGACTCCAAGACTCCAAGACTCCAAGACTCCAAGACTCCAAGACTCCAAGACCCACGATTCCAAGACTCCAAGACTCCAAGACTCCAAGACTCCAAAACTCCCAGACTCCAAGACTCCAAGACCCAAGATTCTAAGACTCCAAGACTCCAAGACTCCAAGACTCCAAGACTCCAAGACTCCAAGACTCCAAGACTCCAAGACTCCAAGACTCCAAGACTCCAAGACGCACGATTCCAAGACTCCAAAACCCAAAGGCATCCAAGACCCAAGACTCCAAGACCCAAGACTCCAAGACTCCAAGACCCAAGACTCCAAGACTCCAAGACTCCAAGACTCCAAGACTCCAAGACCCACGATTCCAAGACCCACGATTCCAAGACTCCAAGACTCCAAGACCCAAAATTCCAAGACTCCAAGACTCCAAATCCCACGATTCCAAGACTCCAAGACTCCAAGTCTCCAAGACCCAAGACCCAAGATTCCAAGACCCACGATTCCAAGACTCCAAGACTCCAAGACTCCAAGACCCAAGATTCCAGGACTCCAAGACCCAAGATTCCAAGACTCCAAGACCCAAGACTCCAAGACTCCAAGACTCCAACACTCCAAGACCCAAGATTCCAAGACTCCAAGACTCCAAAACCCAAGACTCCAAGACTCCAAGACTCCAAGACTCCAAGACTCCAAGACTCCAAGACTCCAAGACCCACGGTTCCAAGACTCCAAGACTCCAAGACCCAAGACTCCAAGACTCCAAGACTCCAAAACTCCAAGACTCCAAGACTCCAAGACTCCAAGACTCCAAGACCCACGATTCCAAGACTCCAAGACTCCAAGACTCCAAGACTCCAAGACTCCAAGACTCCAAGACTCCAAGACTCCAAGACCCACGATTCCAAGACTCCAAGACTCCAAGACCCAAGACTCCAAGACTCCAAGACTCCAAGACTCCAAGACCCACGATTCCAAGTCTCCAAGACTCCAAGACTCCAAGAACCACGATTCCAAGACTCCAAGACTCCAAGACTCCAAGACTCCAAGACCAACGATTCCAAGACTCCAAGACTCCAAGACTCCAAGACCCAAGATTCCAAGACCCAAGATTCCAAGACTCCAAGACTGCAAGACTCCAAGACTCCAAGACTCCAAGACTCCAAGACCCAAGATTCCAAGACTCCAAGACTCCAAGACCCAAGATTCCAAAACTCCAAGACTCCAAGACTCCAAGACCCACGATTCCAAGATTCCAAGACTCCAAGACTCCAAGACTGCAAGACTCCAAGACCCAAGATTCCAAGACCCAAGATTCCAAGACTCCAAGACTCCAAGACTCCAAGACTCCAAGACTCCAAGACCCACGATTCCAAGACTCCAAGACTCCAAGACTCCAAGACTCCAAAACTCCCAGACTCCAAGACTCCAAGACCCAAGATTCTAAGACTCCAAGACTCCAAGACTCCAAGACTCCAAGACTCCAAGACTCCAAGACTCCAAGACTCCAAGACTCCAAGACTCCAAGACGCACGATTCCAAGACTCCAAAACCCAAAGGCATCCAAGACCCAAGACTCCAAGACCCAAGACTCCAAGACTCCAAGACCCAAGACTCCAAGACTCCAAGACTCCAAGACTCCAAGACTCCAAGACCCACGATTCCAAGACCCACGATTCCAAGACTCCAAGACTCCAAGACCCAAAATTCCAAGACTCCAAGACTCCAAATCCCACGATTCCAAGACTCCAAGACTCCAAGTCTCCAAGACCCAAGACCCAAGATTCCAAGACCCACGATTCCAAGACTCCAAGACTCCAAGACTCCAAGACCCAAGATTCCAGGACTCCAAGACCCAAGATTCCAAGACTCCAAGACCCAAGACTCCAAGACTCCAAGACTCCAACACTCCAAGACCCAAGATTCCAAGACTCCAAGACTCCAAAACCCAAGACTCCAAGACTCCAAGACTCTAAGACTCCAAGACTCCAAGACTCCAAGACTCCAAGACCCACGATTCCAAGACTGCAAGACTCCAAGACTCCAAAATTCCAAGACCCAAGACTCCAAGACTCCAAGACTCCAAGACTCCAAGACTCCAAGACTCCAAGACCCAAGATTCCAAGACTCCAAGACTCCAAGACTCCAAGACTCCAAGACCCAAGATTCCAAGACCCAAGATTCCAAGACTCCAAGACTCCAAGACTCCAAGACTCCAAGACTCCAAGACCCAAGATTCCAAGACCCAAGATTCCAAGACTCCAAGACTCCAAGACTCCAAGACTCCAAGACTCCAAGACTCCAAGACTCCAAGACTCCAAGACCCAAGACTCCAAGACTCCAAGACTCCAAGACTCCAAGACCCACGATTCCAAGACCCACGATTCCAAGACTCCAAGACTCCAAGACCCAAGATTCCAAGACTCCAAGACTCCAAGACTCCAAGACTCCAAGACTCCAAGACCCACGATTCCAAGACTCCAAGACTCCAAAACTCCAAGACTCCAAGACTCCAAGACTCCAAGACTCCAAGACTCCAAGACCCACGATTCCAAGACTCCAAGACTCCAAGACCCAAGACTCCAAGACTCCAAGACTCCAAGACTCCAAGACCCACGATTCCAAGACTCCAAGACTCCAAGACTCCAAGACCCACGATTCCAAGACTCCAAGACTCCAAGACTCCAAGACTCCAAGACCAACGATTCCAAGACTCCAAGACTCCAAGACTCCAAGACCCAAGATTCCAAGACCCAAGATTCCAAGACTCCAAGACTGCAAGACTCCAAGACTCCAAGACTCCAAGACTCCAAGACCCAAGATTCCAAGACTCCAAGACTCCAAGACCCAAGATTCCAAAACTCCAAGACTCCAAGACCCACGATTCCAAGATTCCAAGACTCCAAGACTCCAAGACTGCAAGACTCCAAGACCCAAGATTCCAAGACCCAAGATTCCAAGACTCCAAGACTCCAAGACTCCAAGACTCCAAGACTCCAAGACCCACGATTCCAAGACTCCAAGACTCCAAGACTCCAAGACTCCAAGACTCCCAGACTCCAAGACTCCAAGACCCAAGATTCTAAGACTCCAAGACTCCAAGACTCCAAGACTCCAAGACTCCAGGACTCCAAGACTCCAAGACTCCAAGACTCCAAGACTCCAAGACTCCAAGACCCACGATTCCAAGACTCCAAAACCCAAAGGCATCCAAGACCCAAGACTCCAAGACCCAAGATTCCAAGACTCCAAGACTCCAAGACTCCAAGACTCCAAGACTCCAAGACTCCAAGACTCCAAGACCCAAGACTCCAAGACTCCAAGACTCCAAGACTCTAAGACTCTAAGACTCCAAGACTCCAAGACTCCAAGATTCCAAGATTCCAAGACCCAAGACTCCAAGACTCCAAGACTCCAAGACTCCAAGACTCCAAGACTCCAAGACTCCAAGACCCAAAATTCAAGACCCACGATTCCAAGACTCCAAGACTCCAAGACTCCAAGACTCCAAGACTCCAAGACTCCAAGACTCCAAGATTCCAAGATTCCAAGACCCAAGACTCCAAGACTCCAAGACTCCAAGACTCCAAGATTCCAAGACCCAAGATTCCAAGACTCCAAGACTCCACGATTCCAAGACTCCAAGACTCCACGATTCCAAGACTCCAAGACTCTAAGACCCAAGATTCCAAGACCCAAGATTCCAAGACTCCAAGACTCCAAGACTCCAAGACTCCAAGACCCAAGATTCCAAGACCCAAGATTCCAAGACTCCAAGACTCCAAGACTCCAAGACTCCAAGACTCCAAGACTCCAAGACTCCAAGACTCCAAGACTCCAAGACCCACGATTCCAAGACTCCAAGACTCCAAGACCCAAGATTCCAAGACCCAAGATTCCAAGACTCCAAGACTCCAAGACTCCAAGACCCACGATTCCAAGACTGCAAGACTCCAAGACTCCAAGACTCCAAGACCCAAGATTCCAAGACCCCAAGACTCCAAGACTCCAAGACTCCAAGACCCAAGATTCCAAGACCCAAGATTCCAAGACTCCAAGACTCCAAGACTCCAAGACCCAAGATTCAAGACCCACAATTCCAAGACTCCAAGACCCAAGATTCAAGACCCAAGATTCCAAGACCCACGATTCCAAGACTCCAAGACTCCAAGACTCCAAGACTCCAAGACTCCAAGACCCAAAATTCAAGACCCACGATTCCAAGACTCCAAGACTCCAAGACTCCAAGACTCCAAGACTCCAAGACTCCAAGAATCCAAGACTCCAAGACTCCAAGACTCCAAGACTCCAAGACTCCAAGACTCCAAGACCCACGATTCCAAGACTCCAAGACTCCAAGACTCCAAGACTCCAAGACTCCAAGACCCAAGACTCCAAGACTCCAAGACTCCAAGACTCCAAGACTCCAAGACTCCAAGACCCAAGATTCAAGACACACGATTCCAAGACTCCAAGACTCCAAGACTCCAAGACTCCAAGACTCCAAGACTCCAAGACCCAAGATTCAAGACCCACGATTCCAAGACTCCAAGACTCCAAGACTCCAAGACTCCAAGACTCCAAGACTCCAAGACTCCAAGACTCCAAGACTCCAAGACTCCAAGACTTTAAGACCCAAGATTCCAAGACTCCAAGACTCCAAGACTCCAAGACTCCAAGACTCCAAGACTCCAAGACCCACTATTCCAAGACTCCAAGACTCCAAGACTCCAAGACTCCAAGACTCCAAGATTCAAGACCCACGATTCCAAGACTCCAAGCCTCCAAGACTCCAAGACTTTAAGACCCAAGATTCCAAGACTCCAAGACTCCAAGACTCCAAGACTCCAAGACCCACGATTCCAAGCCTCCAAGACTCCAAGCCTCCAAGACTCCAAGCCTCCAAGACCCAAAATTCAAGACCCACGATTCCAAGACTCCAAGACTCCAAGACTCCAAGACTCCAAGACTCCAAGACTCCAAGACTCCAAGACTCCAAGAATCCAAGACTCCAAGAATCCAAGAATCCAAGACTCCAAGACTCCAAGACTCCAAGACTCCAAGACCCACGATTCCAAGACTCCAAGACTCCAAGACTCCAAGACTCCAAGACCCAAGACTCCAAGACTCCAAGACTCCAAGACTCCAATACTCCAAGACCCAAGATTCAAGACCCACAATTCCAAGACTCCAAGACCCAAGATTCAAGACCCAAGATTCCAATACTCCAAGACCCAAGATTCAAGACCCACGATTCCAAGACTCCAAGACTCCAAGACTCCCAGACTCCAAGACTCCAAGACTCCAAGACTCCAAGATTCCAAGACTCCAAGACTCCAAGACTCCAAGACCCAAGATTCAAGACCCACGATTCCAAGACTCCAAGACTCCAAGACTCCAAGACTCCAAGACTCCAAGACTCCAAGACTCCAAGACTCCAAGACTCCAAGAATCCAAGACTCCAAGACTCCAAGACTCCAAGACCCAAGATTCCAAGACTCCAAGACTCCAAGACTCCAGGACTCCAAGACTCCAAGACTCCAAGACTCCAAGACCCACGATTCCAAGACTCCAAAACTCCAAGACTCCAAGACTCCAAAACCCAAGATTCAAGACCCACGATTCCAAGACTCCAAGACTCCAAGACTCCAAGACTCCAAGACTCCAAGACTCCAAGACTCCAAGACCCAAGATTCAAGACACACGATTCCAAGACTCCAAGACTCCAAGACTCCAAGACCCAAGATTCCAAGACCCAAGATTCCAAGACTCCAAGACTCCAAGACTCCAAGACTCCAAGACTCCAAGACCCAAGATTCCAAGACCCAAGATTCCAAGACTCCAAGACTCCAAGACTCCAAGACTCCAAGACTCCAAGACTCCAAGACTCCAAGACTCCAAGACCCAAGACTCCAAGACTCCAAGACTCCAAGACTCCAAGACTCCAAGACCCACGATTCCAAGACCCACGATTCCAAGACTCCAAGACTCCAAGACCCAAGATTCCAAGACTCCAAGACTCCAAGACTCCAAGACTCCAAGACTCCAAGACCCACGATTCCAAGACTCCAAGACTCCAAGACTCCAAGACTCCAAGACTCCAAGACTCCAAGACTCCAAGACTCCAAGACCCACGATTCCAAGACTCCAAGACTCCAAGACCCAAGACTCCAAGACTCCAAGACTCCAAGACTCCAAGACCCACGATTCCAAGACTCCAAGACTCCAAGACTCCAAGACCCACGATTCCAAGACTCCAAGACTCCAAGACTCCAAGACTCCAAGACCAACGATTCCAAGACTCCAAGACTCCAAGACTCCAAGACCCAAGATTCCAAGACCCAAGATTCCAAGACTCCAAGACTGCAAGACTCCAAGACTCCAAGACTCCAAGACTCCAAGACCCAAGATTCCAAGACTCCAAGACTCCAAGACCCAAGATTCCAAAACTCCAAGACTCCAAGACTCCAAGACCCACGATTCCAAGATTCCAAGACTCCAAGACTCCAAGACTGCAAGACTCCAAGACCCAAGATTCCAAGACCCAAGATTCCAAGACTCCAAGACTCCAAGACTCCAAGACTCCAAGACTCCAAGACTCCAAGACCCACGATTCCAAGACTCCAAGACTCCAAGACTCCAAGACTCCAAGACTCCCAGACTCCAAGACTCCATGACCCAAGATTCTAAGACTCCAAGACTCCAAGACTCCAAGACTCCAAGACTCCAAGACTCCAAGACTCCAAGACTCCAAGACTCCAAGACCCACGATTCCAAGACTCCAAAACCCAAAGGCATCCAAGACCCAAGACTCCAAGACCCAAGATTCCAAGACTCCAAGACTCCAAGACTCCAAGACTCCAAGACTCCAAGACTCCAAGACTCCAAGACCCAAGACTCCAAGACTCCAAGACTCCAAGACTCTAAGACTCTAAGACTCCAAGACTCCAAGACTCCAAGATTCCAAGATTCCAAGACCCAAGACTCCAAGACTCCAAGACTCCAAGACTCCAAGACTCCAAGACTCCAAGACTCCAAGACCCAAAATTCAAGACCCACGATTCCAAGACTCCAAGACTCCAAGACTCCAAGACTCCAAGACTCCAAGACTCCAAGACTCCAAGATTCCAAGATTCCAAGACCCAAGATTCCAAGACTCCAAGACTCCAAGACTCCAAGATTCCAAGACCCAAGATTCCAAGACTCCAAGACTCCACGATTCCAAGACTCCAAGACTCCACGATTCCAAGACTCCAAGACTCTAAGACCCAAGATTCCAAGACCCAAGATTCCAAGACTCCAAGACTCCAAGACTCCAAGACTCCAAGACCCAAGATTCCAAGACCCAAGATTCCAAGACTCCAAGACTCCAAGACTCCAAGACTCCAAGACTCCAAGACTCCAAGACTCCAAGACTCCAAGACTCCAAGACCCACGATTCCAAGACTCCAAGACTCCAAGACCCAAGATTCCAAGACCCAAGATTCCAAGACTCCAAGACTCCAAGACTCCAAGACCCACGATTCCAAGACTGCAAGACTCCAAGACTCCAAGACTCCAAGACCCAAGATTCCAAGACCCCAAGACTCCAAGACTCCAAGACTCCAAGACCCAAGATTCCAAGACCCAAGATTCCAAGACTCCAAGACTCCAAGACTCCAAGACCCAAGATTCAAGACCCACAATTCCAAGACTCCAAGACCCAAGATTCAAGACCCAAGATTCCAAGACCCACGATTCCAAGACTCCAAGACTCCAAGACTCCAAGACTCCAAGACTCCAAGACCCAAAATTCAAGACCCACGATTCCAAGACTCCAAGACTCCAAGACTCCAAGACTCCAAGACTCCAAGACTCCAAGAATCCAAGACTCCAAGACTCCAAGACTCCAAGACTCCAAGACTCCAAGACTCCAAGACTCCAAGACCCACGATTCCAAGACTCCAAGACTCCAAGACTCCAAGACTCCAAGACTCCAAGACCCAAGACTCCAAGACTCCAAGACTCCAAGACTCCAAGACTCCAAGACTCCAAGACTCCAAGACCCAAGATTCAAGACACACGATTCCAAGACTCCAAGACTCCAAGACTCCAAGACTCCAAGACTCCAAGACTCCAAGACTCCAAGACCCAAGATTCAAGACCCACGATTCCAAGACTCCAAGACTCCAAGACTCCAAGACTCCAAGACTCCAAGACTCCAAGACTCCAAGACTCCAAGACTCCAAGACTTTAAGACCCAAGATTCCAAGACTCCAAGACTCCAAGACTCCAAGACTCCAAGACTCCAAGACTCCAAGACCCACGATTCCAAGACTCCAAGACTCCAAGACTCCAAGACTCCAAGACCCACGATTCCAAGCCTCCAAGACTCCAAGCCTCCAAGACTCCAAGCCTCCAAGACCCAAAATTCAAGACCCACGATTCCAAGACTCCAAGACTCCAAGACTCCAAGACTCCAAGACTCCAAGACTCCAAGACTCCAAGAATCCAAGACTCCAAGAATCCAAGAATCCAAGACTCCAAGACTCCAAGACTCCAAGACTCCAAGACCCACGATTCCAAGACTCCAAGACTCCAAGACTCCAAGACTCCAAGACCCAAGACTCCAAGACTCCAAGACTCCAAGACTCCAAGACTCCAATACTCCAAGACCCAAGATTCAAGACCCACAATTCCAAGACTCCAAGACCCAAGATTCAAGACCCAAGATTCCAATACTCCAAGACCCAAGATTCAAGACCCACGATTCCAAGACTCCAAGACTCCAAGACTCCCAGACTCCAAGACTCCAAGACTCCAAGACTCCAAGACTTTAAGACCCAAGATTCCAAGACTCCAAGACTCCAAGACTCCAAGACTCCAAGACCCACGATTCCAAGCCTCCAAGACTCCAAGCCTCCAAGACTCCAAGCCTCCAAGACCCAAAATTCAAGACCCACGATTCCAAGACTCCAAGACTCCAAGACTCCAAGACTCCAAGACTCCAAGACTCCAAGACTCCAAGAATCCAAGACTCCAAGAATCCAAGAATCCAAGACTCCAAGACTCCAAGACTCCAAGACTCCAAGACCCACGATTCCAAGACTCCAAGACTCCAAGACTCCAAGACTCCAAGACCCAAGACTCCAAGACTCCAAGACTCCAAGACTCCAAGACTCCAAGACTCCAATACTCCAAGACCCAAGATTCAAGACCCACAATTCCAAGACTCCAAGACCCAAGATTCAAGACCCAAGATTCCAATACTCCAAGACCCAAGATTCAAGACCCACGATTCCAAGACTCCAAGACTCCAAGACTCCCAGACTCCAAGACTCCAAGACTCCAAGACTCCAAGATTCCAAGACTCCAAGACTCCAAGACTCCAAGACCCAAGATTCAAGACCCACGATTCCAAGACTCCAAGACTCCAAGACTCCAAGACTCCAAGACTCCAAGACTCCAAGACTCCAAGACTCCAAGAATCCAAGACTCCAAGACTCCAAGACTCCAAGACTCCAAGACCCAAGATTCCAAGACTCCAAGACTCCAAGACTCCAGGACTCCAAGACTCCAAGACTCCAAGACTCCAAGACCCACGATTCCAAGACTCCAAAACTCCAAGACTCCAAGACTCCAAAACCCAAGATTCAAGACCCACGATTCCAAGACTCCAAGACTCCAAGACTCCAAGACTCCAAGACTCCAAGACTCCAAGACCCAAGATTCAAGACACACGATTCCAAGACTCCAAGACTCCAAGACTCCAAGACTCCAAGATTCAAGACCCACGATTCCAAGACTCCAAGACTCCAAGACTCCAAGACTCCAAGACTCCAAGATTCAAGACCCACGATTCCAAGACTCCAAGCCTCCAAGACTCCAAGACTCCAAGACCCAAGATTCCAAGACTCCAAGACTCCAAGACTCCAAGACTCCAAGACTCCAAGACTCCAAGAATCCAAGACTCCAAGACTCCAAGACTCCAAGACTCCAAGACTCCAAGACTCCAAGACCCAAGATTCAAGACCCACGATTCCAAGATTCCAAGACTCCAAGACTCCAAGACTCCAAGACTCCAAGACTCCAAGACTCCAAGACTCCAAGACTCCAAGACTCCAAGACCCAAGATTCCAAGACTCCAAGACTCCAAGACTCCAAGACTCCAAGACCCAAGATTCAAGACCCACAATTCCAAGACTCCAAGACCCAAGATTCAAGACCTAAGATTCCAAGACCCACGATTCCAAGACTCCAAGACCCAAAATTCAAGACCCACGATTCCAAGACTCCAAGACTCCAAGACTCCAAGACTCCAAGACTCCAAGAATCCAAGACTCCAAGACTCCAAGACTCCAAGACTCCAAGACTCCAAGACTCCAAGACTCCAAGACTCCAAGACTCCAAGATTCAAGACCCACGATTCCAAGACTCCAAGACTCCAAGACTCCAAGACCCAAGATTCAAGACCCACGATTCCAAGACTCCAAGACTCCAAGACCCAAGATTCCAAGACTCCAAGACTCCAAGACTCCAAGACTCCAAGACTCCAAGACCCAAGATTCAAGACCCACGATTCCAAGACTCCAAGACTCCAAGACTCCAAGACTCCAAGACTCCAAGACTCCAAGACTCCAAGACTCCAAGACTCCAAGACTCCAAGACTCTAAGACTCCAAGTCCCAAGATTCCAAGACTCCAAGACTCCAAGACTCCAAGACTCCAAGACCCATGATTCCAAGACTCCAAGACTCCAAGAATCCAAGACTCCAAGACTCCAAGACTCCAAGACTCCAAGACCCAAGATTCAAGACCCACGATTCCAAGACTCCAAGACTCCAAGACTCCAAGACCCAAGATTCCAAGACTCCAAGACTCCAAGACTCCAAGACTCCAAGACCCAAAATTCAAGACCCACGATTTCAAGACTCCAAGACTACAAGACTCCAAGACTCCAAGATTCAAGACCCACGATTCCAAGATTCCAAGACTCCAAGACTTCAAGACTAAAAGACCCAAGATTCCAAGACTCCAAGACTCCAAGACTCCAAGACTCCAAGACTCCAAGACTCCAAGACTCCAAGACTCCAAGATTCAAGACCCACGATTCCAAGACTCCAAGACTCCAAGACTCCAAGACCCAAGATTCAAGACCCACGATTCCAAGACTCCAAGAATCCAAGACTCCAAGACTCCAAGACTCCAAGACTCCAAGACTCCAAGACCCAAGATTCAAGACCCACAATTCCAAGACTCCAAGACCCAAGATTCAAGACCCAAGATTCCAAGACTCCAAGACCCAAGATTCAAGACCCACGATTCCAAGACTCCAAGACTCCAAGACTCCAAGACTCCAAGACTCCAAGACTCCAAGATTCCAAGACTCCAAGACTCCAAGACTCCAAGACCCAAGATTCAAGACCCACGATTCCAAGACTCCAAGACTCCAAGACTCCAAGACTCCAAGACTCCAAGACTCCAAGACTCCAAGAATCCAAGACTCCAAGACTCCAAGACTCCAAGACCCAAGATTCCAAGACTCCAAGACTCCAAGACTCCAAGACTCCAAGACTCCAAGACTCCAAGACTCCAAGACCCACGATTCCAAGACTCCAAAACTCCAAGACTCCAAGACTCCAAAACCCAAGATTCAAGACCCACGATTCCAAGACTCCAAGACTCCAAGACTCCAAGACTCCAAGACTCCAAGACTCCAAGACTCCAAGACTCCAAGACTCCAAGACTCCAAGACCCAAGGGTCAAGACACACGATGCCAAGACTCCAAGACTCCAAGACTCCAAGACTCCAAGATTCAAGACCCACGATTCCAAGACTCCAAGACTCCAAGACTCCAAGACTCCAAGATTCAAGACCCACGATTCCAAGACTCCAAGCCTCCAAGACTCCAAGACTCCAAGACTCCAAGACTCCAAGACTCAAAGACTCCAAGACTCCAAGACTCCAAGACTCCAAGACTCCAAGACTCCAAGACCCAAGATTCAAGACCCACGATTCCAAGATTCCAAGACTCCAAGACTCCAAGACTCCAAGACTCCAAGACTCCAAGACTCCAAGACTCCAAGACTCCAAGACCCAAGATTCCAAGACTCCAAGACTCCAAGACTCCAAGACTCCAAGACCCAAGATTCAAGACCCACAATTCCAAGACTCCAAGACCCAAGATTCAAGACCCAAGATTCCAAGACCCACGATTCCAAGACTCCAAGACTCCAAGACCCAAAATTCAAGACCCACGATTCCAAGACTCCAAGACTCCAAGACTCCAAGAATCCAAGACTCCAAGACTCCAAGACTCCAAGACTCCAAGACTCCAAGACTCCAAGACTCCAAGACTCCAAGACTCCAAGATCCAAGATTCAAGACCCACGATTCCAAGACTCCAAGACTCCAAGACCCAAGATTCAAGACCCACGATTCCAAGACTCCAAGACTCCAAGACCCAAGATTCCAAGACTGCAAGACTGCAAGACTCCAAGACTCCAAGACTCCAAGACTCCAAGACCCAAGATTCAAGACCCACGATTCCAAGACTCCAAGACTCCAAGACTCCAAGACTCCAAGACTCCAAGACTCCAAGACTCCAAGACTCCAAGAATCCAAGACTCCAAGACTCCAAGACTCCAAGACTCCAAGACTCCAAGACTCCAAGTCCCAAGATTCCAAGACTCCAAGACTCCAAGACTCCAAGACCCATGATTCCAAGACTCCAAGACTCCAAGAATCCAAGACTCCAAGACTCCAAGACTCCAAGACTCCAAGACCCAAGATTCAAGACCCACGATTCCAAGACTCCAAGACTCCAAGACTCCAAGACCCAAGATTCAAGACCCACGATTCCAAGACTCCAAGACTCCAAGACTCCAAGACCCAAGATTCCAAGACTCCAAGACTCCAAGACTCCAAGATTCCAAGACTCCAAGACTCCAAGACTCCAAGACTCCAAGACTCCAAGACCCAAGACTCCAAGACTCCAAGACTCCAAGACTCCAAGTCTCCAAGACTCCAAGACTCCAAGACTCCAAGACCCAAAATTCAAGACCCACGATTTCAAGACTCCAAGACTCCAAGACTCCAAGACTCCAAGACTCCAAGACTCCAAGATTCAAGACCCACGATTCCAAGATTCCAAGACTCCAAGACTCCAAGACTAAAAGACCCAAGATTCCAAGACTCCAAGACTCCAAGACTCCAAGACTCCAAGACTCCAAGACTCCAAGACTCCAAGACCCAAGATTCAAGACCCACGATTCCAAGACTCCAAGACTCCAAGACTCCAAGACCCAAGATTCAAGACCCACGATTCCAAGACTCCAAGAATCCAAGACTCCAAGACTCCAAGACTCCAAGACTGCAAGACACCAAGACTCCAAGACTCCAAGACGCAAGATTCCAAGACTCTAAGACTCCAAGACTTCAAGACTCCAAGACTCCAAGACTCCAAGACTGCAAGACTCCAAGACCCACGATTCCAAGACTCCAAGACTCCAAGACTCCAAGACTCCAAGACCCAAGATTCAAGACCCACGATTCCAAGACTCCAAAACTCCAAGACTCCAAGACCCAAGATTCAAGACCCACGATTCCAAGACTCCAAGACTCCAAGACTCCAAGACCCAAGACTCCAAGACTCCAAGATTCAAGACCCACGATTCCAAGACTCCAAGACTCCAAGACTCCAAGACTCCAAGACTCCAAGACTCCAAGACTCCAAGATTCCAAGACTCCAAGACCCACGATTCAAGACTCCAAGACTCCAAGACCCAAGGTTCAAGACCCACGATTCCAACACTCCAAGACTCCAAGACTCCAAGACTCCAAGACTTCAAGACCCACGATTCCAAGACTCCAAGACTCCAAGACTCCAAGACTCCAAGACTCCAAGACCCAAGACTCCAAGACTCCAAGACTCCAAGACTCCAAGACTCCAAGACTCCAAGACTCCAAGACTTCAAGACCCACGATTCCAAGACTCCAAGACTCCAAGACTCCAAGACTACAAGACCCAAGACTCCAAGACTCCAAGACTCCAAGACTCCAAGACTCCAAGACCCAAGATTCCAAGACTCCAAGACTCCAAGACTCCAAGACTCCAAGACTCCAAGACTCCAAGACCCACGATTCCAAGACTCCAAGACTCCAAGACCCAAGATTCAAGACCCACGATTCCAAGACTCCAAGACTCCAAGACCCAAGATTCCAAGACTCCAAGACCCAAGACCCACGATTCCAAGACTCCAAGACTCCAAGACTCCAAGACTCCAAGACCCAAGATCCACGATTCCAAGACTCCAAGACTCCAAGACTCCAAGACTCCAAGAATCCAAGACTCCAAGACCCAAGATTCAAGACCCACGATTCCAAGACTCCAAGACTCCAAGACTCCAAGACCCAAGATTCAAGACCCACGATTCCAAGACTCCAAGACTCCAAGACTCCAAGATCCAAGATTCAAGACCCACTATTCCAAGACTCCAAGACTCCAAGACTCCAAGACTCCAAGACCCAAGATTCCAAGACTCCAAGACTCCAAGACTCCAAGACTCCAAGACTCCAAGACTCCAAGACCCAAGATTCAAGACCCACGACTCCAAGACTCCAAGACTCCAAGACTCCAAGACTCCAAGACTCCAAGACTCCAAGACTCCAAAACTCCAAGACCCAAGATTCAAGACCCACGATTCCAAGACTCCAAAACTCCAAGACTCCAAGACTCCAGGACCCAAGCAAGACCCACGATTCCAAGACTCGAAGACTCCAAGACTCCAAGACTCCAAGACTCCAAGACTCCAAGACTCCAAGACTCCAAGACTCCAAGACTCCAAGACCCAAGATTCCAAGACTCCAAGACTCCAAGTCTCCAAGACCCAAGATTCAAGACCCACGATTCCAAGACTCCAAGACTCCAAGACTCCAAGACTAAAAGACTCCAAGACTCCAGAACTCCAAGACACCAAGACTCCAGAACTCCAAGACTCCAAGACTCCAAGTCTCCAAGACCCAAGACCCACGATTCCAAGACTCCAAGACTCCAAGACTCCAAGACTCCAAGACTCCAAGACTCCAAGACCCAAGATTCCAAGACTCCAAGACTCCAAGACTCCAAGATTTAAGACTCCAAGACCCAAGATTCCAAGACTCCAAGACTCCAAGACCCAAGATTCCAAGACCCAAGATTCCAATACTCCAAGACTCCAAGACTCCAAGACCCAAGATTCCAAGACCCAAGATTCCAAGACTCCAAGACTCCAAGACTCCAAGACTCCAAGACTCCAAGACTCCAAGACTCCAAGACCCAAGATTCCAAGATTCCAAGACTCCAAGACTCCAAGACTCCAAGACTCCAAGACCCAAGATTCCAAGACTCCAAGACTCCAAGACTCCAAGACTCCAAGACTCCAAGACTCCAAGACTCCAAGACTCCAAGACTCCAAGACCCAAGATTCAAGACCCACGATTCCAAGACTCCAAGACCCAAGATTCAAGACCCACGATTCCAAGACTCCAAGAATCCAAGACTCCAAGACTCCAAGACTCCAAGACTCCAAGACACCAAGACTCCAAGACTCCAAGACCCAAGATTCAAGACCCAAGATTCCAAGACTCCAAGACTCCAAGACTCCAAGACCCTAGACTCCAAGACTCCAAGATTCAAGACCCACGATTCCAAGACTCCAAGACTCCAAGACTCCAAGACTCCAAGACTCCAAGACTCCAAGACTCCAAGACTCCAAGACTCCAAGACCCAAGATTCAAGACTCCAAGACTCCAAGACCCAAGGTTCAAGACCCACGATTCCAAGACTCCAAGACTCCAAGACTCCAAGACTCCAAGACTTCAAGACCCACGATTCCAAGACTCCAAGACTCCAAGACTCCAAGACTCCAAGACTCCAAGACTCCAAGACTCCAAGACTTCAAGACCCACGATTCCAAGACTCCAAGACTCCAAGACTCCAAGACTCCAAGACTCCAAGACCCAAGACTCCAAGACTCCAAGACTCCAAGACTCCAAGACCCAAGATTCCAAGACTCCAAGACTCCAAGACTCCAAGACTCCAAGACTCCAAGACCCACGATTCCAAGACTCCAAGACCCAAGATTCAAGACCCACGATTCCAAGACTCCAAGACTCCAAGACCCAAGATTCCAAGACTCCAAGACCCAAGACCCACGATTCCAAGACTCCAAGACTCCAAGACTCCAAGACTCCAAGACCCAAGATCCACGATTCCAAGACTCCAAGACTCCAAGACTCCAAGAATCCAAGACTCCAAGACTCCAAGACTCCAAGACCCAAGATTCAAGACCCACGATTCCAAGACTCCAAGACTCCAAGACTCCAAGACCCAAGATTCAAGACCCACGATTCCAAGACTCCAAGACTCCAAGACTCCAAGATCCAAGATTCAAGACCCACGATTCCAAGACTCCAAGACTCCAAGACTCCAAGACTCCAAGACCCAAGATTCCAAGACTCCAAGACTCCAAGACTCCAAGACTCCAAGACTCCAAGACTCCAAGACCCAAGATTCAAGACCCACGACTCCAAGACTCCAAGACTCCAAGACTCCAAGACTCCAAGACTCCAAGACTCCAAGACTCCAAGACTCCAAAACTCCAAGACCCAAGATTCAAGACCCACGATTCCAAGACTCCAAAACTCCAAGACTCCAAGACTCCAGGACCCAAGCAAGACCCACGATTCCAAGACTCGAAGACTCCAAGACTCCAAGACTCCAAGACTCCAAGACTCCAAGACTCCAAGACTCCAAGACTCCAAGACTCCAAGACTCCAAGACTCCAAGACCCAAGATTCCAAGACTCCAAGACTCCAAGTCTCCAAGACCCAAGATTCAAGACCCACGATTCCAAGACTCCAAGACTCCAAGACTCCAAGACTAAAAGACTCCAAGACTCCAGAACTCCAAGACACCAAGACTCCAGAACTCCAAGACTCCAAGACTCCAAGTCTCCAAGACCCAAGACCCACGATTCCAAGACTCCAAGACTCCAAGACTCCAAGACTCCAAGACTCCAAGACTCCAAGACTCCAAGACTCCAAGACTCCAAGATTCCAAGACTCCAAGACTCCAAGACTCAAGATTCAAGACCCACGATTCCAAGACTCCAAGACTCCAAGACCCCAAGATTCCAAGACTCCAAGACCCAAGATTCAAGACCCACGATTCCAAGACTCCAAGACTCCAAGACTCCAAGACCCAAGATTCCAAGACTCCAAGACTCCAAGACTCCAAGACTCCAAGGCTCCAAGACTCCAAGACCCAAGATTCCAAGACTCCAAGACTCCAAGACTCCAAGACCCAAAATTCCAAGACTCCAAGACTCCAAGACTCCAAGACTCCAAGACTCCAAGACTCCAAGACTCCAAGACTCCAAGACCTAAAATTCAAGACCCACGATTCCAAGACTCCAAGACTCCAAGACTCCAAGACTCCAAGACTCCAAGACTCCAAGACTCCAAGACTCCAAGACTCCAAGACTCCAAGATTCAAGACCCACGATTCCAAGACTCCAAGACTCCAAGACTCCAAGATTCCAAGACTCCAAGACCCAAGAGTCAAGACCCACTATTCCAAGACTCCAAGACTCCAAGACTCCAAGACTCCAAGACTCCAAGACTCCAAGACTCCAAGACTCCAAGACTCCAAGACTCCAAGACCCATGATTCAAGACCCACGATTCCAAGACTCCAAGACTCCAAGACTCCAAGACTCCAAGACTCCAAGATTCCAAGACCCAAGATTCAAGACCCACGATTCCAAGACTCCAAGACTCCAAGACTCCAAGACTCCAAGACTCCAAGACTCCAAGACCCAAGATTCAAGACCCACGATTCCAAGACTCCAACACTCCAAGACTCCAAGACTCAAAGACTCCAAGACACCAAGACTCCAAGACTCCAAGACTCCAAGACTCCAAGACCCAAGATTCAAGACCCACGATTCCAAGACTCCAAGACTCCAAGACTCCAAGATCCAAGATTCAAGACCCACGATTCCAAGACTCCAAGACTCCAAGACTCCAAGACTCCAAGACCCAAGATTCCAAGACTCCAAGACTCCAAGACTCCAAGACTCCAAGACTCCAAGACTCCAAGACTCCAAGACTCCAAGACCCAAGATTCCAAGATTCCAAGACTCCAAGACTCCAAGACTCCAAGACTCCAAGACTCCAAGACTCCAAGACTCCAAGATTCCAAGACTCCAAGACCCAAGATTCCAAGATTCCAAGACTCCAAGACTCCAAGACTCCAAGACTCCAAGACTCCAAGACTCCAAGACTCCAAGACTTCAAGACTCCAAGACTCCAAGACTCCAAGACTCCAAGACTCCAAGATTCCAAGACTCCAAGACTCAAGATTCAAGACCCACGATTCCAAGACTCCAAGACTCCAAGACTCCAAGATTCAAGACCCACGATTCCAAGACTCCAAGACTCCAAGACCCCAAGATTCCAAGACTCCAAGACCCAAGATTCAAGACCCACGATTCCAAGACTCCAAGACTCCAAGACTCCAAGACCCAAGATTCCAAGACTCCAAGACTCCAAGACTCCAAGACTCCAAGACTCCAAGACTCCAAGACTCCAAGGCTCCAAGACTCTGATATAGAAGGGTTAATAGTTTCTCTTTTTCTTTATTAAAGATTTATTGTTATTAGTAAGTATATCTGATGGTAGTTCATAGTCATTATGGAGCCTACGGAATAAGAGACAGACTCAAGGATTATTATGGTTTCTAAATGTTCTTCTTATCTCATATGCATGACTCTACATTTTTGTTTTGCTAAAACTTAAAGGTCATATGAACAATTAGTAAAGTTCAGCTCGAAGTTTTTTTCTTTTTCTTTTGCAATATCACATTGATCTGTAAATGGTATAAATAAACTGTACTTTGATGAAATAAACAGAAGAAATTGATCATGCCCACATGGATGCTGGTCTTTTCTCTCCGAGCGCTCGATCTTGATTAGGTCTGAAGAGGCCTAACTCAAGAGGACCTCACTGGTGATCCCATAAGCTGACTTGTGACAAAACAGAACAGCTACAACAGTTTGGTGCCCAACGTGGAGCCGTGGCCAACCAGCCTATTCGGAAGAAGTTTTGGGGACTCTTGAGACAGTGAAATTTCAGCTGCAGCAAGGTGAGAAGCTTTATTCTTACACTTCATTTCACTCTCTCTGATTTCCCGAATATTCTGGGTAAGGCTGTACACACGGTTCAAGAACTCTGGCATCACCAGTGAGTATTGTTTTTTTCATGCATGTCTGAATGAGAGTTGAAATATAGAGTAATAAGATAATCTGTTGTCCGTCCATTAACTGATTGCATAGAGTGCATAGCACGGAATTTGGGATAGTCTCTGTATAATTGCATTTGCTGTGTTGCTGTGTTTTGTGTTTTTGTGGCAATACTCTGGTCTAGGGATATGTGTTCATAAGTGGTTTCATATTAATGCCTAGATAAAGTAGGGAGGCAATAGGTTGTTGTATATTGATGAGAAGCCTCTGAATAACAAAGTGACAAGTAATTGTGATAAGAGACTTGGTGAAATAATATGTATGTATAAGTCTAATGGTTATATGTCATACTGTGGACTGTGAAAAGATGTTCCGGTTGTGAAATGTCACAGGGCATAGCCATATAGAGTATTTGAGTGGATACCTGACATATGTATTTTTTCCCATCAGTATCAAGAGCGGTTTAGATAATTTTATTTGCATGTGAGGTTAACTGATCCTTGGAAGGTGTATTGTTACCTATGCTTCTGGAATCAATGAATGAGTAAGACAAGTGGTCCTGGGATCTGTCCTTATAGTGAGATATTGTGTGTTTCTTCCCCTCAAAATGGGGATGAAGGTTTTATAGTAAAGTAGAATATTAGTGCTGTGAAGGTATATAAGTGGTCTCAATTTTCTGCAGGGATTGTGTATTATACCAGTGGGTATTAGGATTGTGTTATGGAAAGCTGAATCTGAACGAGATAAGACTCTTGCTAAACAAACTGTGCGCTGCTGACATTCTTTTGGGAGGGGTCAAGTGAACAGCTGCGCGATTTTCTGCCCTCTGTGAGAAGTCAGCTCTGTTAATTGTTTTGGTTTAACTCTTACGTTTGTTGCTGAAATACTTTGTAAAGGACCAGCATGGAGTAGCCAAACTGCACACATCAGGTCAAGTGGGTTAGAGAGCCGTGTGGCCTTCCCACTTACATGGAGGTGGTCTAGCAGGTGAGAGGACTATCACACCTGGTCCTTCCTGCTTTAGTCATCTGGTCTATTGGGTGAGAGGTGTTTTTAACCCTTCCCAATACGCCCTACAAGTGTAGCAGGTGAGAGTGAATGCTGATTGAGCCTTCTTGCTACCACTTGAGAGCCCATTCTGACTTGCCAGGAGACGTGTGGCCTGTTAACAAGGTTCAGGGACACTGAGAGGGCATTTGCAGAAAGGTGGGCTGTGTGGGAATAAGTTGAAGCCATGGGCAACTTGTTCAGTGTGCAGCGTGGGGCTCCAGCAGGATCCAAAACAGCCAAACAGATAGTGCAAGAAAGAGAAGGCAAAGAAGCAGTGAAAAATGTCAGACCGATACTCAAAAAGGCAGACATGCCAGAGTACGGATGTTTGGATGTTGAGAAATGGCACAGATTCAGGGAAGAAAAGAGAGGTTGGATAAAAGACAAGAGGGTAGAGCAACAAGTAAATAAATGGTGTCGTGTGGCTGAAGAGGTGCAGCATTGTGGATATAAAGAGACCACAGCGGGAGATAAGGTGTATTATGAATGTTTTAATGCACCAAAAGCAGGAATTGTGACTGCTACCGCCCCCCCTTCTCATAAGCAGAAACCCAGACCAGATGAATGGACTTGTAAACATTGTAGTCAGAAAAACCCAGACTGGAGAGGTACTTGTGCTACATGTAATGTTACTCGCCCTAAGCGGATTGCACTAAATCCTGTTCGAACCAGATCACATGTGATGACAGAGGACGCTGACACTGAGACAGAGGTAGTGAAGGAATTGAGTTTTGCGGAGGAAGCTGACGGTGAGGAAAGGAAAGAACGCGCTGGGACCAGTACAAAAAAATCAGATACATCCCGACCGAGGAAGGTCACAAGAATCAGACAGACACAGGAATATTACCCCTGGAGCCCCTCTGACCAGCTAGCTATGTTGAAACAGTTACCTGACCCTGAAAACCAACCTTTCCCATTTTACAGGCAAATACAGACAATACAGGTGACTTATAAATGCACTTGGGCAGACCTCGAGAGTTTGGTGACTGCAAAAGCAGGTGACGTGCTGGGACACATAATTAAGACGCATACTGATATGATGAAGGAGCAATCATGGGTCATGGACGTTGAGTCTGAGAGGTCTGGAATGACGTACTGTGAGGCATTGAAAGGATGGGCTACAAAGAAACAAACAGAGCAGTCTGTACTGATGACTGACGTGACACAGCAAAAAGGGGAGAGTATAGAGACGTACTTTGGGAGGTTACAGCTGAAGTGGACAGACATGGGGTACAGTGCAAGAAACGACCTTGATATCAAAATATTGGTGAATGCATTCATTGACGGTATGAATAAGTTTTTACGAGAAGCAGTACAGACAGCTAGACCTGAGTGGAGAAACATGGACCCAACAGACCTTCTGCAAGTAGCTAAGGGGGTTGAACTGACAAAATGCAAGCGACCAGTTATGTATGCTAGAGCACAAGGAAGACAGTGGAAACAGAGGGGGGGGGCACCAGGTGACCGAGCGACCGTACAGTGCTGGAATTATGGACAGAATGGACATTATGCCAGACAGTGCAAAAACTCCAAAAAGGAGAGTGAGCAGACTGATTTCCCTCCTCCCTTGCCTCTGACCTAGGAAACTGGCAACCCAGTGACAAATGTGTACCCTGTTTTCGTTCCCTCAGGACCTGGTCCCACCTTACTTACGACCATAACCATGCCAGGGGGGAAAGAGGCAGAATTTTTAATTGACACTGGGGCAGCCGGCACTGTGGTACATAAAGACCTGATAAAGCCAGATATGATCACTGACGAGACTGTGGAGTGTGTTGGGGTGGAGGGATTGGTGTCTGAAACTCCCTTGACAAAACAGATGAAGCTGAGATTACAAGATAGCCAGGAAATTCTCACAAAGCTTATTGTTAGTGAAAACACTCCTATGAATTTGCTGGGGGCTGATGTGTTAAGTGCTATCCAGGCTACCATACAATACACCCCAGAAGGTATTACAGTCACAAGTCCCCTCTCTGACAAACACTTGTGCAAGATTGCAGCAATGGTGTACATGTCCAAATCTGCGAGAGTGTCCGATACCAGAACTAGTGAAGACATAGCAATGCAACAAGTTCCAGACATTGTATGGGCAAAGGGAAAAACTGATGTTGGTCGGCTTCCTATTCCCCCAGTCATGATAAAATTAAAAGAGGGCTCCACTCCTCCTTGTTTAAAACAGTATCCCTTAAGTCCAGCCAAATCAATGGCCCTGACCAGAGATATAAGAGAATATGTGGAAGCAGGGGCTCTAGTACAAAGGTCCTCCCCCTGTAACACTCCCTTGTATCCAATCAAGAAAAAAGGGCCCAAAGGTTCCCCTGACACGTACAGAATGGTGCATGATTTGAGAGCTGTCAATGCTGTCACTGAGAGTGTAACACCAATTGTTCCAAACCCACATACCTTACTGTCACAAATCCCAGGGACCTCCAAATGTTTTACAGTAATTGATTTGGCAAATGCCTTTTTCTCAGTGCCTCTACACCCTGACTGTCAGTATCTTTTTGCCTTCACACATGAGGGGAAACAGTACATGTGGACAGTCCTCCCGCAAGGAGGAATGAATTCACCTACCATTTATTCTACAGCTATGGCAGGAATTCTGGAGCAGTGGCAACCGCCTCATCCACAGGTTACGCTATTGCAGTACGTGGATGACCTTTTGCTCTGCTGTCCAGACCAGACGTCCTGCAAGGAAGCCACAATTTCTTTGTTGTGTTTTCTGGCAGAGAATGGTTGCAAAGTTTCACGTGAAAAATTACAGTACTGTAAGCAAAAAGTAACATTTTTGGGTCACTGTATCTCTGAAGGTACGAGACACCTGACTGAGGAGAGAAAACAAGCAGTCCAAAATCTCTCCTTACCCAGGTCCCACCGGCAACTGCGCACCTTTTTGGGCTTAGTGTCATACTGCAGGCCTTGGATAAGGTCTGCCTCGCAAATGATGCAACCCCTCTATGATTGTCTGTCATCTGACCCCTTTGACCTCACTCAGGAAGCTATTGATTCCTTTCATTCCCTTAAACTACTCATTGTATCTGCCCCAGCCCTGGGTATTCCAAATTACGATCAACCATTTTTCTTGTTTTGCACAGAACAGGGAGGGCATGCGACAGCCGTCCTCACACAGCAACATGGTGACAAACAAAGACCAATAGCTTACTACTCAGCGCGATTGGACCCAGTTGTCAGAGGGTCACCCACGTGTGTCCGTGCTGTAGCGGCTGCTGCAGTACTGCTAGGGAAAGCTTGCGAGATCACATTGACATTTCCCTTAACAATTTACTCCCCGCATGACATTCATGCTATACTTGTGCAAGTCCAACCAAAACACCTGTCTATGGCCAGACAGCTCAGACTTGAATGTGCCCTTCTGATTCCTGAGTATGTCACCCTCAAGAGGTGTAATGTTCTGAATCCAGCCACCCTTTTGCCAGTAGATTCAGAAAAGGGGGAATTGGTGACAATGGTAGCAAGTGAGGATGAATACTTTGACATGACGCACGAGCATGACTGCATAGAGCTGATGAGTCAGGAGACAGCAGGTTTTCCACATGTCTATGATACACCTATTACTAATGCAGATTTTGAGTTTTTTGTAGATGGCTCCAGATACCACCTGGATGGGAGATTCTACACTGGATATGCAGTAGTATCCTCGCATGAGGTAATCCGAGCTGAACCACTCCCGCCGCACATGTCCGCGCAGGAGGCGGAGCTAACAGCGCTCATTGAGGCGTGTAGAGCGGGGTCAGGTAGGAAAATTAATGTTTATTCAGACTCAAAGTATGGATTTGGGATCTGTCATGATTTTGGCCCTATCTGGAGAAGTAGAGCTTTTCTTACGTCAGCTGGTAAGCCTATTAAAAATGCAGAATTGGTAAAACAGTTAATGGAGGCACTAATGTTACCAGTCCAGGTTGGCATCATTAAGGTGAAAGCACACACAAAAGGTGACTCACTGGAGGTAGCGGGCAATAGAAGGGCGGATGCGGCTGCGAAAGCAGCGGCAAAGAGGCCTAGGGATCAGAGGATAGTGGCAGGGAGCCAGCAAGTCCCAGCCACAGTGAGTCTGGATGTCCTGAAATCCCTCCAGCATCAGGCTGCCCAAACAGAGAAGGAACACTGGGGGAAAATGGGAGCTGGGCTGAACTCGAATGGAGTATGGGAAAGTAAGGACAGGTTGTGTTTACCAAGGTCCCTGTTCCCTATGATGGCACAAGCAACACATGGCCCCACTCACGCCTCAAAAAGTCACATGTGTAACCAGGTGAATGCCTTCTGGATCGCTCCTGGCTTCAGTTACGTAGCCTCCAAACACGTACAATCCTGCATTATCTGCGCACAACACAACCCAGGTAAAACAGTAAAAGTCCCTAAGAAAGCAACACCCAAACCGCTCTATCCGTTTCAACGACTGCAAATAGACTACATACAACTACCCAAGGTAGGAGTGTATGAATACGTCCTGGTATGTGTAGATCTCTTCTCAGGATGGGTTGAGGCCTATCCAGTAAAATGTGCAAATGCTAAAACAACTGCAGAAAAACTGATGAAGGAACTAGTCTGTCGGTATGGCATCCCAGAAGCCATAGAAAGTGACAGGGGTACACACTTCACTGGAGAAATAATGAGGGACATTATGCAGGCCCTGGGAATAGAGCAGGCATTCCATACCCCTTATCATCCACAGAGCAGTGGAAAAGTAGAGAGATTAAACGGGACACTTAAACTAAAAATTCAAAAGGCCATGGCAGAGACAGGAAAGAATTGGGTAGAGTGCTTATCCCTGGCACTCTTTTCAGTCAGACACACTCCAAATAGGAAGACAGGCTTGTCTCCTTTTGAAGTCCTTTTTGGTAGTGCCCCAAAAACAGGTCTCTACTTTCCACAAGTGTTACAGATGCAACACGGCACTATGACAGCCTACGTCCAGGCCTTACAGGAAAGACTTAATGTGGTGCATAAACATGTCTTTTCATCCATTCCAGATCCCAATGCAAGTGCAGATGTGCATCAGCTGAATCCAGGTGATTGGGTGGTCGTGCGCAGACACGTGAGAAGGAGCCTAGATCCACGCTTTGATGGCCCATTCCAAGTCCAGCTGACCACATCCACCTCAGTGAAACTTGAGGGAAAACCCACCTGGATCCACGCCAGTCACTGTAAAAAGGTCACTCCACCGGCAGAATGACAGTCTTGCTAATTATCCTGCTAGGTGTAGCAGGGTTGCTGCAACAAACAAAGACACTGAGCGAACTTTTTAATACGGACTGGGATAATAAACTCATTCGCCACCATATTTCTCTTACTGAGGACATGGAGGGAGAAAAGCCAAAAGACTGTTGGATCTGCACACACAGTCCTATTTCTTCAAAGACTATGCCTTATTTAGCCTTACCTCTGGAACCACAGGAGGTATTGGTACCAGACTGTATACACAATGAAACCTGGACTCAATCTAGATTTTTGGGAGAAGATGTACCTCGTGATGTATCTGCTACATTGACTATAGTTGGATGGGTCACTAAACCCTGGTTCCAGCTAAATATCACTCGACCCGATGGATACTCGTGGTGGATGGAATACGATTCAGACATGGGCATAATTGCCAAAATAAAGACTAAGATTCCTCATTCGGGCCCCATTCCCCATGATGGATTATGGTTCAGTCTTCAATACAATGGTGTTGGAAATTGTGGAGAAGACAATAACTGTTTCTATATACATACACATGACTCAACCAAGGACAATGAGACAGTATATCAGAAGGGTATTGAGGGCTGTACATCATCATTTATTAGACGGACTTTTAGGAGGGAGCGGGGTAGCTGTATCTCGGGTATGACCGGAAAACAAATGAACAATACGTGGTGTGCTCATAAAGTCATGAAGGGGCTTCTGAATCTGCTTTATTGTGTACAAAGTCAAACTCACTTTTGTATTTTCCCAGAGGGAGTGTTTTTGGTTTGTGGGAATCGTGCTCACAAGTGGGTGAGCCCTGACATGAGAGGGGTTTGCACACTTGCCAGACTTACACCAGCCACTTTCATAGTTCCTCATAGTGAAGTAGATGTAGCAGCTGTCCCAATTCATACCTTGTATAAACGAGCAGCAGATAATAAACCCCGGCCAAATGGTAGGCCTCATGTAGTAGAATTGGGAAAAGCAAATAAGGTATTTAGTGCTATTTTCATACACCCTTTCTTAATGCAAATGTGGGACAAGCTAGTAGAGTCCACTGACTACCTGGATGATCAAATTTTTCGGGTTCTTGAGATTCTAAATGCTACCAATGCTATACAAAAACAATTAATTGTAGTCACTAACCAGCATACTATAGTGCTAGACTTTGTGACAGCAAAAGACGGCGGAATGTGTCAAATAATTGGTCCTGCCTGTTGCCATTACATTGACCCTGCAGGCAACCTCCAGGTTAGAGCAGATATACAGAAAACAAGTGAACTTAGGGATAAATGGTTAAAAGAGCACGATGCCAACAAGGACTCCTGGTGGGGAAATACATTTTCTTTTATGAATCCAGCCAATTGGTTTAAAGGCATAGCAGGTTGGGTTTCTGGCATTATACAAACCTGTATGCAAATATTGTTGTTCTGTCTACTGCTTTATATAGCTGTAAAAACATTGATATATGCATTACCTAAACTATTGAATAATGTATGTTCTAAGAGTCCCAGCATTGAACCCTCTGTAGTTTACTACGGACCCCAAATGGCCTCTGCTGACCGGGAGTAGGTGTCCACACTGAGGGTGGATGGGTGAAGTGGTAGGAAGACCCCTCATGGGTACTAGGCCCATGAGCCAGCAGCTCCTGTTTGGACGCCTACTGACCCTGTAGTGAAGGTTAAACCATTTACAAAAGGGGGAAATTGATATAGAAGGGTTAATAGTTTCTCTTTTTCTTTATTAAAGATTTATTGTTATTAGTAAGTATATCTGATGGTAGTTCATAGTCATTATGGAGCCTACGGAATAAGAGACAGACTCAAGGATTATTATGGTTTCTAAATGTTCTTCTTATCTCATATGCATGACTCTACATTTTTGTTTTGCTAAAACTTAAAGGTCATATGAACAATTAGTAAAGTTCAGCTCGAAGTTTTTTTCTTTTTCTTTTGCAATATCACATTGATCTGTAAATGGTATAAATAAACTGTACTTTGATGAAATAAACAGAAGAAATTGATCATGCCCACATGGATGCTGGTCTTTTCTCTCCGAGCGCTCGATCTTGATTAGGTCTGAAGAGGCCTAACTCAAGAGGACCTCACTGGTGATCCCATAAGCTGACTTGTGACAAAACAGAACAGCTACAACAACTCCAAGACCGAAGATTCCAAGACTCCAAGACTCCAAGACTCCAAGACTCCAAGACACAAGATTCCAAGACTCCAAGACTTCAAGACTCCAAGACTCCAAGACTCCAAGACCCAAGATTCCAAGACTCCAAGACTCCAAGACTCCAAGACTCCAAGACTCCAAGACTCCAAGACCTAAGATTCAAGACCCACGATTCCAAGACTCCAAGACTCCAAGACTCCAAGACTCCAAGACTCCAAGACTCCAAGATTCAAGACCCACGATTCCAAGACTCCAAGACTCCAAGACTCCAAGACTCCAAGACCCAAGATTCAAGACCCACGATTCCAAGACTCCAAGACTCCAAGACTCCAAGACCCAAGATTCAAGACCCACGATTCCAAGACTCCAAGACTCCAAGACTCCAAGACCCAAGATTCAAGACCCACGATTCCAAGACTCCAAGATCCAAGATTCAAGACCCACGATTCCAAGACTCCAAGACTCCAAGACTCCAAGATTCCAAGACTCCAAGACCCAAGAGTCAAGACCCACGATTCCAAGACTCCAAGACTCCAAGACTCCAAGACTCCAAGACTCCAAGACTCCAAGACTCCAAGACTCCAAGGCTCCAAGATTCCAAGACCCAAGATTCAAGACCCACGATTCCAAGACTCCAAGACTCCAAGACTCCAAGACTCCAAGACTCCAAGACTCCAAGACCGAAGATTCAAGACCCACGATTCCAAGACTCCAAGACTCCAAGACTCCAAGACTCCAAGACTCCAAGACTCCAAGACTCCAAGACTCCAAGATTCCAAGACCCAAGATTCAAGACCCACGATTCCAAGACTCCAAGACTCCAAGACTCCAAGACTCCAAGACTCCAAGACTCCAAGACTCCAAGACTCCAAGACCGAAGATTCAAGACCCACGATTCCAAGACTCCAACACTCCAAGACTCCAAGACTCAAAGACTCCAAGACCCAAGATTCCAAGACTCCAAGACTCCAAGACTCCAAGACTCCAAGACTCCAAGACTCCAAGACTCCAAGACTCCAAGACTCCAAGACTTCAAGACTTCAAGACTTCAAGACTTCAAGACCCACGATTCCAAGACTCCAAGACTGCAAGACTCCAAGACTCCAAGACTCCAAGACTCCAAGACACCAAGACTCCAAGACTCCAAGACCCAAGATTCCAAGATTCAAAGACTCCAAGACTCCAAGACTCCAAGACTCCAAGACTCCAAGACTCCAAGACTTCAAGACTTCAAGACTTCAAGACTTCAAGACTTCAAGACCCACGATTCCAAGACTCCAAGACTCCAAGACTCCAAGACTCCAAGACTCCAAGACTCCAAGACTCCAAGACTTCAAGACTCCAAGATTCCAAGATTCCAAGACTCCAAGATTCCAAGACTCCAAGACTCCAAGACTCCAAGACTCCAAGACTCCAAGACTCCAAGACCCAAGATTCAAGACCCACGATTCCAAGACTCCAAGACTCCAAGACTCCAAGACTCAAGATTCCAAGACTCCAAGACTCCAAGACTCCAAGACTCCAAGACTCCAAGACTCCAAGACTCCAAGACCCAAGATTCCAAGACTCCAAGAATCCAAGACTCCAAGACTCCAAGACCCAAGATTCCAAGATTCCAAGACTCCAAGATTCCAAGACTCCAAGACTCCAAGACTCCAAGACTCCAAGACCCAAGATTCAAGACCCACGATTCCAAGACTCCAAGACTCCAAGACTCCAAGACTCCAAGACCCAAGATTCCAAGACTCCAAGACTCCAAGCTTTCAAGACTAGAAAGACTCCAAGACTCCAAGACTCCAAGACTCCAAGACTCCAAGACCCAAGATTCCAAGACTCCAAGACTCCAAGACTCCAAGACTCCAAGACTCAAAGACCCAAGATTCAAGACCCACGATTCCAAGACTCCAAGACTCCAAGACTCCAAGATTCAAGACCCACGATTCCAAGACTCCAAGACTCCAAGACTCCAAGACTCCAAGATTCCAAGACTCCAAGACTCCAAGACTCCAAGACTCCAAGACTCCAAGACCCAAGATTCAAGACCCACGATTCCAAGACTCCAAGACTCCAAGACTCCAAGACTCAAGATTCCAAGACTCCAAGACTCCAAGACTCCAAGACTCCAAGACTCCAAGACTCCAAGACTCCAAGACCCAAGATTCCAAGACTCCAAGAATCCAAGACTCCAAGACTCCAAGACCCAAGATTCCAAGATTCCAAGACTCCAAGATTCCAAGACTCCAAGACTCCAAGACTCCAAGACTCCAAGACCCAAGATTCAAGACCCACGATTCCAAGACTCCAAGACTCCAAGACTCCAAGACTCCAAGACCCAAGATTCCAAGACTCCAAAACTCCAAGCTTTCAAGACTAGAAAGACTCCAAGACTCCAAGACTCCAAGACTCCAAGACTCCAAGACCCAAGATTCCAAGACTCCAAGACTCCAAGACTCCAAGACTCCAAGACTCAAAGACCCAAGATTCAAGACCCACGATTCCAAGACTCCAAGACTCCAAGACTCCAAGACTCCAAGACTCCAAGACTCCAAGACTCCAAGACTCCAAGACTCCAAGACCGAAGATTCAAGACCCACGATTCCAAGACTCCAACACTCCAAGACTCCAAGACTCAAAGACTCCAAGACCCAAGATTCCAAGACTCCAAGACTCCAAGACTCCAAGACTCCAAGACTCCAAGACTCCAAGACTCCAAGACTCCAAGACTTCAAGACTTCAAGACTTCAAGACTTCAAGACCCACGATTCCAAGACTCCAAGACTGCAAGACTCCAAGACTCCAAGACTCCAAGACTCCAAGACACCAAGACTCCAAGACTCCAAGACCCAAGATTCCAAGATTCAAAGACTCCAAGACTCCAAGACTCCAAGACTCCAAGACTCCAAGACTCCAAGACTTCAAGACTTCAAGACTTCAAGACTTCAAGACTTCAAGACCCACGATTCCAAGACTCCAAGACTCCAAGACTCCAAGACTCCAAGACTCCAAGACTCCAAGACTCCAAGACTCCAAGACTCCAAGATTCCAAGATTCCAAGACTCCAAGATTCCAAGACTCCAAGACTCCAAGACTCCAAGACTCCAAGACTCCAAGACTCCAAGACCCAAGATTCAAGACCCACGATTCCAAGACTCCAAGACTCCAAGACTCCAAGACTCAAGATTCCAAGACTCCAAGACTCCAAGACTCCAAGACTCCAAGACTCCAAGACTCCAAGACTCCAAGACCCAAGATTCCAAGACTCCAAGAATCCAAGACTCCAAGACTCCAAGACCCAAGATTCCAAGATTCCAAGACTCCAAGATTCCAAGACTCCAAGACTCCAAGACTCCAAGACTCCAAGACCCAAGATTCAAGACCCACGATTCCAAGACTCCAAGACTCCAAGACTCCAAGACTCCAAGACCCAAGATTCCAAGACTCCAAGACTCCAAGCTTTCAAGACTAGAAAGACTCCAAGACTCCAAGACTCCAAGACTCCAAGACTCCAAGACCCAAGATTCCAAGACTCCAAGACTCCAAGACTCCAAGACTCCAAGACTCAAAGACCCAAGATTCAAGACCCACGATTCCAAGACTCCAAGACTCCAAGACTCCAAGATTCAAGACCCACGATTCCAAGACTCCAAGACTCCAAGACTCCAAGACTCCAAGATTCCAAGACTCCAAGACTCCAAGACTCCAAGACTCCAAGACTCCATGACCCAAGATTCCAAGACTCCAAGACTCCAAGACTTCAAGATTCCAAGACTCCAAGACCCACGATTCCAAGACTCCAAGACTCTAAGACTCCAAGACTCCAAGACTCCAAGACTCCAAGACTCCAAGACCCAAGACTCCAAGACTACAAGACTCCAAGACCCAAGATTCCAAGACTCCAAGACTCCAAGACTCCAAGACTCCAAGACTCCAAGACTCCAAGACTCCAAGACTCCAAGACTCCAAGACTCCAAGACCCAAGATTCAAGACCCACGATTCCAAGACTCCAAGACTCCAAGACTCCAAGACTCCAAGACTCCAAGACTCCAAGACCCAGGATTCCAAGACTCCAAGACTCCAAGACTTCAAGACCCACGATTCCAAGACTCCAAGACTCCAAGACTCCAAGACTCCAAGACTCCAAGACTCCAAGATTCCAAGACTCCAAGATTCAAGACCCACGATTCCAAGACTCCAAGACTCCAAAACTCCAAGACCCAAGATTCAAGACCCATGATTCCAAGACTCCAAGACTCCAAGACTCCAAGACTCCAAGACTCCAAGACTCCAAGACCCAAGATTCAAGACCCACGATTCCAAGACTCCAAGACTCCAAGACTCCAAGACTCCAAGACCCAAGACTCCAAGACTCCAAGACTCCAAGACTCCAAGACTCCAAGACTCCAAGACCCAAGATTCAAGACTCCAAGACTCCAAGACCCAAGGTTCAAGACCCACGATTCCAAGACTCCAAGACCCAAGATTCCAAGACACAAGATTCCAAGACCCAAGATTCCAAGACTCCAAGACTCCAAGACCCAAGATTCCAAGACACAAGATTCCAAGACCCAAGATTCCAAGACTCCAAGACTCCAAGACTCCAAGACTCCAAGACTCCAAGACTCCAAGACTCCAAGACTCCAAGACTCCAAGACTCCAAGACTCCAAGACTCAAGATTCCAAGACCCAAGATTCCAAGACTCCAAGACTCCAAGACCCACGATTCCAAGACTCCAAGACTCCAAGACTCCAAGACTCCAAGACTCCAAGACTCCAAGACTCCAAGACCCAAGATTTCAAGACTCCAAGACTCCAAGACCCACGATTCCAAGACTCCAAGACTCCAAGACTCCAAGACCCAAGATTCCAAGACCCAAGACTCCAAGACTCCAAGACTCCAAGACACCAAGACTCCAAGACTCCAAGACCCACGATTCCAAGACTCCAAAACTCCAAGACTCCAAGACCCAAGATTCCAAGACTCCAAGACCCAAGATTCAAGACCCACGATTCCAAGACTCCAAGATTCAAGACCCACGATTCCAAGACTCCAAGATTCAAGACCCACGATTCCAAGACTCCAAGATTCAAGACTCCAAGACTCCAAGACTCCAAGACCCAAGATTCAAGACCCAAGATTCCAAGACTCCAAGACTCCAAGACTCCAAGACCCAAGATTCCAAGACTCCAAGACTCCAAGACTCCAAGACTCCAAGACCCAAGATTCCAAGATTCCAAGACTCCAAGATTCCAAGACTCCAAGACTCCAAGACTCCAAGACCCAAGATTCAAGACCCACGATTCCAAGACTCCAAGACTCCAAGACTCCAAGACTCCAAGACTCCAAGACTCCAAGACTCCAAGACTCCAAGACTCCAAGACCCAAGATTCCAAGACTCCAAGACTCCAAGACTTCAAGACTCCAAGATTCAAGAACCACGATTCCAAGACTCCAAGACTCCAAGACTCCAAGATTCCAAGACCCCAATACCCAAGATTCCAAGACTCCAAGACTCCAAGACTCCAAGACTCCAAGACTCCAAGACTCCAAGACTCCAAGACTCCAAGACTCCAAGACTCCAAGACCCAAGACTCCAAGACTCCAAGACTCCAAGACTCCAAAACTCCAAGACTCCAAGACTCCAAGACCCAAGACTCCAAGACTCCAAGACCCAAGATTCCAAGACTCCAAGACTCCAAGACTCCAAGACTCCAAGACTCCAAGACTCCAAGACTCCAAGACCCAAGATTCAAGACCCACGATTCCAAGACTCCAAGACTCCAAGACTCCAAGATTCAAGACCCACGATTCCAAGACTCCAAGACTCCAAGACTCCAAGACTCCAAGACCCAAGGTTCCAAGACTCCAAGACTCCAAGACTCCAAGACTCCAAGACCCAAGATTCCAAGACTCCAAGACTCCAAGACTCCAAGACTTCAAGACTCCAAGACTCAAGATTCAAGACCCACGATTCCAAGACTCCAAGACTCCAAGACTCCAAGACTCCAAGACTCCAAGACTCCAAGACCCAAGATTCCAAGACTCCAAGACTCCAAGACTCCAAGACTCCAAGACTCCAAGACTCAAGATTCCAAGACTCCAAGACTCCAAGACTCCAAGACTCCAAGACTCCAAGACCCAAGATTCAAGACCCACGATTCCAAGACTCCAAGACTCCAAGTCTCCAAGACACAAGATTCAAGACCCACGATTCCAAGACTCCAAGACTCCAAGACTCCAAGACTCCAAGACTCCAAGACTCCAAGACTCCAAGACCCAAGATTCAAGACCCACGATTCCAAGACTCCAAGACCCCAAGACTCCAAGACCCAAGACTCCAAGACTCCAAGACTCCAAGACTTCAAGACTCCAAGACTCCAAGACTCAAGATTCAAGACCCACGATTCCAAGACGCCAAGACTCCAAGACTCCAAGACTCCAAGACCCAAGGTTCCAAGACTCCAAGACTCCAAGACTCCAAGACTCCAAGACACAAGATTCCAAGACTCCAAGACTCCAAGACTCCAAGACCCAAAATTCAAGACCCACGATTTCAAGACTCCAAGACTCCAAGACTCCAAGACTCCAAGATTCAAGACCCACGATTCCAAGATTCCAAGACTCCAAGACTTCAAGACTGAAAGACCCAAGATTCCAAGACTCCAAGACTCCAAGACTCCAAGACTCCAAGACTCCAAGACTCCAAGACTCCAAGATTCAAGACCCACGATTCCAAGACTCCAAGACTCCAAGACTCCAAGACCCAAGATTCAAGACCCACGATTCCAAGACTCCAAGAATCCAAGACTCCAAGACTCCAAGACTCCAAGACTCCAAGACTCCAAGACCCAAGATTCAAGACCCACAATTTCAAGACTCCAAGACCCAAGATTCAAGACCCAAGATTCCAAGACTCCAAGACCCAAGATTCAAGACCCACGATTCCAAGACTCCAAGACTCCAAGACTCCAAGACTCCAAGACTCCAAGACTCCAAGACTCCAAGACTCCAAGATTCCAAAACTCCAAGACTCCAAGACTCCAAGACCCAAGATTCAAGACCCACGATTCCAAGACTCCAAGACTCCAAGACTCCAAGACTCCAAGACTCCAAGAATCCAAGACTCCAAGACTCCAAGACTCCAAGACCCAAGATTCCAAGACTCCAAGACTCCAAGACTCCAAGACTCCAAGACTCCAAGACCCACGATTCCAAGACTCCAAAACTCCAAGACTCCAAGACTCCAAAACCCAAGATTCAAGACCCACGATTCCAAGACTCCAAGACTCCAAGACTCCAAGACTCCAAGACTCCAAGACTCCAAGACTCCAAGACTCCAAGACTCCAAGACTCCAAGACTCCAAGACCCAAGATTCAAGACACACGATTCCAAGACTCCAAGACTCCAAGACTCCAAGACTCCAAGATTCAAGACCCACGATTCCAAGACTCCAAGACTCCAAGACTCCAAGACTCCAAGACTCCAAGATTCAAGACCCACGATTCCAAGACTCCAAGCCTCCAAGACTCCAAGACTCCAATACCCAAGATTCCAAGACTCCAAGACTCCAAGACTCCAAGACTCCAAGACTCCAAGACTCCAAGACCTAAAATTCAAGACCCACGATTCCAAGACTCCAAGACTCCAAGACTCCAAGACTCCAAGACTCCAAGACTCCAAGACTCCAAGACTCCAAGACTCCAAGACTCCAAGATTCAAGACCCACGATTCCAAGACTCCAAGACTCCAAGACTCCAAGATTCCAAGACTCCAAGACCCAAGAGTCAAGACCCACTATTCCAATTCTCCAAGACTCCAAGACTCCAAGACTCCAAGACTCCAAGACTCCAAGACTCCAAGACTCCAAGACTCCAAGACCCATGATTCAAGACCCACGATTCCAAGACTCCAAGACTCCAAGACTCCAAGACTCCAAGACTCCAAGACTCCAAGATTCCAAGACCCAAGATTCAAGACCCACGATTCCAAGACTCCAAGACTCCAAGACTCCAAGACTCCAAGACTCCAAGACTCCAAGACTCCAAGACCCAAGATTCAAGACCCACGATTCCAAGACTCCAACACTCCAAGACTCCAAGACTCAAAGACTCCAAGACACCGAGACTCCAAGACTCCAAGACTCCAAGACTCCAAGACCCTAGATTCAAGACCCACGATTCCAAGACTCCAAGACTCCAAGACTCCAAGATCCAAGATTCAAGACCCACGATTCCAAGACTCCAAGACTCCAAGACTCCAAGACTCCAAGACCCAAGATTCCAGGATTCCAAGACTCCAAGACCCAAGATTCCAAGACTCCAAGACTCCAAGACTCCAAGACTCCAAGACTCCAAGACTCCAAGACCCAAGATTCCAAGACTCCAAGACTCCAAGACTCCAAGACTCCAAGACTCCAAGACTCCAAGACTCCAAGACTCCAAGACCCAAGATTCCAAGACTCCAAGACTCCAAGACTCCAAGACTCCAAGACTCCAAGACCCAAGATTCCAAGATTCCAAGACTCCAAGACTCCAAGACTCCAAGACTCCAAGATTCCAAGACTCCAAGACTCCAAGACTCCAAGACTCCAAGACTCCAAGACTCCAAGACTCCAAGACTCCAAGACCTAAAATTCAAGACCCACGATTCCAAGACTCCAAGACTCCAAGACTCCAAGACTCCAAGACTCCAAGACTCCAAGACTCCAAGATTCAAGACCCACGATTCCAAGACTCCAAGACTCCAAGACTCCAAGATTCCAAGACTCCAAGACCCAAGAGTCAAGACCCACTATTCCAAGACTCCAAGACTCCAAGACTCCAAGACTCCAAGACTCCAAGACTCCAAGACTCCAAGACTCCAAGACCCATGATTCAAGACCCACGATTCCAAGACTCCAAGACTCCAAGACTCCAAGACTCCAAGACTCCAAGATTCCAAGACCCAAGATTCAAGACCCACGATTCCAAGACTCCAAGACTCCAAGACTCCAAGACTCCAAGACTCCAAGACTCCAAGACCCAAGATTCAAGACCCACGATTCCAAGACTCCAACACTCCAAGACTCCAAGACTCAAAGACTCCAAGACACCAAGACTCCAAGACTCCAAGACTCCAAGACTCCAAGACCCAAGATTCAAGACCCACGATTCCAAGACTCCAAGACTCCAAGACTCCAAGATCCAAGATTCAAGACCCACGATTCCAAGACTCCAAGACTCCAAGACTCCAAGACTCCAAGACCCAAGATTCCAAGACTCCAAGACTCCAAGACTCCAAGACTCCAAGACTCCAAGACTCCAAGACTCCAAGACTCCAAGACCCAAGATTCCAAGATTCCAAGACTCCAAGACTCCAAGACTCCAAGACTCCAAGACTCCAAGACTCCAAGACTCCAAGATTCCAAGACTCCAAGACCCAAGATTCCAAGATTCCAAGACTCCAAGACTCCAAGACTCCAAGACTCCAAGACTCCAAGACTCCAAGACTCCAAGACTTCAAGACTCCAAGACTCCAAGACTCCAAGACTCCAAGATTCCAAGACTCCAAGACTCAAGATTCAAGACCCACGATTCCAAGACTCCAAGACTCCAAGACTCCAAGATTCAAGACCCACGATTCCAAGACTCCAAGACTCCAAGACCCCAAGATTCCAAGACTCCAAGACCCAAGATTCCAGACCCACGATTCCAAGACTCCAAGACTCCAAGACTCCAAGACCCAAGATTCCAAGACTCCAAGACTCCAAGACTCCAAGACTCCAAGACTCCAAGACTCCAAGACTCCAAGGCTCCAAGACTCCAAGACCGAAGATTCCAAGACTCCAAGACTCCAAGACTCCAAGACTCCAAGACCCAAGATTCCAAGACTCCAAGACTCCAAGACTCCAAGACTCCAAGACTCCAAGACCCAAGATTCCAAGAGTCCAAGACTCCAAGACTCCAAGACTCCAAGACTCCAAGACTCCAAGACCTAAGATTCAAGACCCACGATTCCAAGACTCCAAGACTCCAAGACTCCAAGATTCCAAGACTCCAAGATTCAAGACCCACGGTTCCAAGACTCCAAGACTCCAAGACTCCAAGACCCAAGATTCAAGACCCACGATTCCAAGACTCCAAGACTCCAAGACTCCAAGACCCAAGATTCAAGACCCACGATTCCAAGACTCCAAGATTCAAGATTCAAGACCCACGATTCCAAGACTCCAAGACTCCAAGACTCCAAGATTCCAAGACTCCAAGACCCAAGAGTCAAGACCCACGATTCCAAGACTCCAAGACTCCAAGACTCCAAGACTCCAAGACTCCAAGACTCCAAGACTCCAAGACTCCAAGACTCCAAGACTCCAAGGCTCCAAGATTCCAAGACCCAAGATTCAAGACCCACGATTCCAAGACTCCAAGAATCCAAGACTCCAAGACTCCAAGACTCCAAGACTCCAAGACCGAAGATTCAAGACCCACGATTCCAAGACTCCAAGACTCCAAGACTCCAAGACTCCAAGACTCCAAGACTCCAAGACTCCAAGACTCCAAGATTCCAAGACCCAAGATTCAAGACCCACGATTCCAAGACTCCAAGACTCCAAGACTCCAAGACTCCAAGACTCCAAGACTCCAAGACTCCAAGACTCCAAGACCGAAGATTCAAGACCCACGATTCCAAGACTCCAACACTCCAAGACTCAAAGACTCCAAGACCCAAGATTCCAAGATTCCAAGACTCCAAGACTCCAAGACTCCAAGACTCCAAGACTCCAAGACTTCAAGACTTCAAGACTTCAAGACTTCAAGACCCACGATTCCAAGACTCCAAGACTGCAAGACTCCAAGACTCCAAGACTCCAAGACTCCAAGACACCAAGACTCCAAGACTCCAAGACTCCAAGACCCAAGATTCCAAGACTCCAAGACTCCAAGACTCCAAGACTCCAAGACTCCAAGACCCAAGATTCCAAGATTCCAAGACTCCAAGACTCCAAGACTCCAAGACTCCAAGATTCCAAGACTCCAAGACTCCAAGACTCCAAGACTCCAAGACTCCAAGACTCCAAGACTCCAAGACTCCAAGACCTAAAATTCAAGACCCACGATTCCAAGACTCCAAGACTCCAAGACTCCAAGACTCCAAGACTCCAAGACTCCAAGACTCCAAGATTCAAGACCCACGATTCCAAGACTCCAAGACTCCAAGACTCCAAGATTCCAAGACTCCAAGACCCAAGAGTCAAGACCCACTATTCCAAGACTCCAAGACTCCAAGACTCCAAGACTCCAAGACTCCAAGACTCCAAGACTCCAAGACTCCAAGACTCCAAGACTCCAAGACCCATGATTCAAGACCCACGATTCCAAGACTCCAAGACTCCAAGACTCCAAGACTCCAAGACTCCAAGATTCCAAGACCCAAGATTCAAGACCCACGATTCCAAGACTCCAAGACTCCAAGACTCCAAGACTCCAAGACTCCAAGACTCCAAGACTCCAAGACCCAAGATTCAAGACCCACGATTCCAAGACTCCAACACTCCAAGACTCCAAGACTCAAAGACTCCAAGACACCAAGACTCCAAGACTCCAAGACTCCAAGACTCCAAGACTCCAAGACCCAAGATTCAAGACCCACGATTCCAAGACTCCAAGACTCCAAGACTCCAAGATCCAAGATTCAAGACCCACGATTCCAAGACTCCAAGACTCCAAGACTCCAAGACTCCAAGACCCAAGATTCCAAGACTCCAAGACTCCAAGACTCCAAGACTCCAAGACTCCAAGACTCCAAGACCCAAGATTCCAAGATTCCAAGACTCCAAGACTCCAAGACTCCAAGACTCCAAGACTCCAAGACTCCAAGACTCCAAGATTCCAAGACTCCAAGACCCAAGATTCCAAGATTCCAAGACTCCAAGACTCCAAGACTCCAAGACTCCAAGACTCCAAGACTCCAAGACTCCAAGACTTCAAGACTCCAAGACTCCAAGACTCCAAGACTCCAAGATTCCAAGACTCCAAGACTCAAGATTCAAGACCCACGATTCCAAGACTCCAAGACTCCAAGACTCCAAGATTCAAGACCCACGATTCCAAGACTCCAAGACTCCAAGACCCCAAGATTCCAAGACTCCAAGACCCAAGATTCCAGACCCACGATTCCAAGACTCCAAGACTCCAAGACTCCAAGACCCAAGATTCCAAGACTCCAAGACTCCAAGACTCCAAGACTCCAAGACTCCAAGACTCCAAGACTCCAAGACTCCAAGGCTCCAAGACTCCAAGACCGAAGATTCCAAGACTCCAAGACTCCAAGACTCCAAGACTCCAAGACCCAAGATTCCAAGACTCCAAGACTCCAAGACTCCAAGACTCCAAGACTCCAAGACCCAAGATTCCAAGAGTCCAAGACTCCAAGACTCCAAGACTCCAAGACTCCAAGACTCCAAGACCTAAGATTCAAGACCCACGATTCCAAGACTCCAAGACTCCAAGACTCCAAGATTCCAAGACTCCAAGATTCAAGACCCACGGTTCCAAGACTCCAAGACTCCAAGACTCCAAGACCCAAGATTCAAGACCCACGATTCCAAGACTCCAAGACTCCAAGACTCCAAGACCCAAGATTCAAGACCCACGATTCCAAGACTCCAAGATTCAAGATTCAAGACCCACGATTCCAAGACTCCAAGACTCCAAGACTCCAAGATTCCAAGACTCCAAGACCCAAGAGTCAAGACCCACGATTCCAAGACTCCAAGACTCCAAGACTCCAAGACTCCAAGACTCCAAGACTCCAAGACTCCAAGGCTCCAAGATTCCAAGACCCAAGATTCAAGACCCACGATTCCAAGACTCCAAGACTCCAAGACTCCAAGACTCCAAGACTCCAAGACTCCAAGACCGAAGATTCAAGACCCACGATTCCAAGACTCCAAGACTCCAAGACTCCAAGACTCCAAGACTCCAAAACTCCAAGACTCCAAGACTCCAAGACTCCAAGATTCCAAGACCCAAGATTCAAGACCCACGATTCCAAGACTCCAAGACTCCAAGACTCCAAGACTCCAAGACTCCAAGACTCCAAGACTCCAAGACTCCAAGACCGAAGATTCAAGACCCACGATTCCAAGACTCCAACACTCCAAGACTCAAAGACTCCAAGACCCAAGATTCCAAGATTCCAAGACTCCAAGACTCCAAGACTCCAAGACTCCAAGACTCCAAGACTTCAAGACTTCAAGACTTCAAGACTTCAAGACCCACGATTCCAAGACTCCAAGACTGCAAGACTCCAAGACTCCAAGACTCCAAGACTCCAAGACACCAAGACTCCAAGACTCCAAGACCCAAGATTCCAAGATTCCAAGACTCCAAGACTCCAAGACTCCAAGACTCCAAGACTCCAAGACTCCAAGACTCCAAGACTTCAAGACTTCAAGACTTCAAGACTTCAAGACTTCAAGACCCACGATTCCAAGACTCCAAGACGGCAAGACTCCAAGACTCCAAGACTCCAAGACTCCAAGACTCCAAGACTCCAAGACTCCAAGACTCCAAGACTCCAAGACTCCAAGATTCCAAGATTCCAAGACTCCAAGATTCCAAGACTCCAAGACTCCAAGACTCCAAGACTCCAAGACTCCAGGACTCCATGACTCCAAGACCCAAGATTCAAGACCCACGATTCCAAGACTCCAAGACTCCAAGACTCCAAGACTCAAGATTCCAAGACTCCAAGACTCCAAGACTCCAAGACTCCAAGACTCCAAGACTCCAAGACTCCAAGACTCCAAGACCCAAGATTCCAAGACGCCAAGAATCCAAGACTCCAAGACTCCAAGACCCAAGATTCCAAGATTCCAAGACTCCAAGATTCCAAGACTCCAAGACTCCAAGACTCCAAGACCCAAGATTCAAGACCCACGATTCCAAGACTCCAAGACTCCAAGACTCCAAGACTCCAAGACTCCAAGACCCAAGATTCCAAGACTCCAAGACTCCAAGCTTTCAAGACTAGAAAGACTCCAAGACTCCAAGACTCCAAGACTCCAAGACTCCAAGACCCAAGATTCCAAGACTCCAAGACTCCAAGACTCCAAGACTCCAAGACTCCAAGACCCAAGAATCAAGACCCACGATTCCAAGACTCCAAGACTCCAAGACTCCAAGATTCAAGACCCACGATTCCAAGACTCCAAGACTCCAAGACTCCAAGACTCCAAGATTCCAAGACTCCAAGACTCCAAGACTCCATGACCCAAGATTCCAAGACTCCAAGACTCCAAGACTTCAAGATTCCAAGACTCCATGACTCCACGACTCCATGACTCCACGACTCCAATACTCCAAGACCCAAGATTCCAAGACTCCAAGACTCCAAGACTTCAAGATTCCAAGACTCCAAGACTCCAAGACTCCATGACTCCACGACTCCAATACTCCAAGACCCAAGATTTCAAGACTCCAAGACTCCAAGACCCACGATTCCAAGACTCCAAGACTCCAAGACTCCAAGACCCAAGATTCCAAGACCCACGATTCCAAGACTCCAAGACTCCAAAACTCCAAGACCCAAGATTCAAGACCCATGATTCCAAGACTCCAAGACTCCAAGACTCCAAGACTCCAAGACTCCAAGACTCCAAGACTCCAAGACTCCAAGACTCCAAGACCCAAGATTCAAGACCCACGATTCCAAGAATCCAAGACTCCAAGACTCCAAGACTCCAAGACCCAAGACTCCAAGACTCCAAGACTCCAAGACTCCAAGACTCCAAGACTCCAAGACTCCAAGACTCCAAGACCCAAGATTCAAGACTCCAAGACTCCAAGACCCAAGGTTCAAGACCCACGATTCCAAGACTCCAAGACTCCAAGACCCAAGATTCCAAGACCCAAGATTCCAAGACCCAAGATTCCAAGACTCCAAGACTCCAAGACCCAAGATTCCAAGACACAAGATTCCAAGACCCAAGATTCCAAGACTCCAAGACTCCAAGACTCCAAGACTCCAAGACCCAAGACTCCAAGACTCCAAGACTCCAAGACTCCAAGACTCCAAGACTCCAAGACTCAAGATTCCAAGACCCAAGATTCCAAGACTCCAAGACTCCAAGACCCACGATTCCAAGACTCCAAGACTCCAAGACTCCAAGACTCCAAGACTCCATGACTCCACGACTCCAATACTCCAAGACCCAAGATTTCAAGACTCTAAGACTCCAAGACCCACGATTCCAAGACTCCAAGACTCCAAGACTCCAAGACCCAAGATTCCAAGACCCAAGATTCCAAGACTCCAAGACTCCAAGACTCCAAGACACCAAGACTCCAAGACTCCAAGACCCACGATTCCAAGACTCCAAAACTCCAAGACTCCAAGACCCAAGATTCCAAGACTTCAAGACCCAAGATTCAAGACCCACGATTCCAAGACTCCAAGACTCCAAGATTCAAGACCCACGATTCCAAGACTCCAAGATTCAAGACCCACGATTCCAAGACTCCAAGATTCAAGACTCCAAGACTCCAAGACTCCAAGACCCAAGATTCAAGACCCAAGATTCCAAGACTCCAAGACTCCAAGACTCCAAGACCCAAGATTCCAAGACTCCAAGACTCCAAGACTCCAAGACTCCAAGACCCAAGATTCCAAGATTCCAAGACTCCAAGATTCCAAGACTCCAAGACTCCAAGACTCCAAGACTCCAAGACCCAAGATTCAAGACCCACGATTCCAAGACTCCAAGACTCCAAGACTCCAAGACTCCAAGACTCCAAGACTCCAAGACTCCAAGACTCCAAGACCCAAGATTCCAAGACTCCAAGACTCCAAGACTCCAAGACTCCAAAACTCCAAGACCCCAATACCCAAGATTCCAAGACTCCAAGACTCCAAGACTCCAAGACTCCAAGACTCCAAGACTCCAAGACTCCAAGACCCAAGACTCCAAGACTCCAAGACTCCAAGACTCCAAAACTCCAAGACTCCAAGACTCCAAGACCCAAGACTCCAAGACTCCAAGACTCCAAGACTCCAAGACTCCAAGACCCAAGATTCCAAGACTCCAAGACTCCAAGACTCCAAGACTCCAAGACTCCAAGACTCCAAGACCCAAGATTCAAGACCCACGATTCCAAGACTCCAAGACTCCAAGACTCCAAGATTCAAGACCCACGATTCCAAGACTCCAAGACTCCAAGACTCCAAGACTCCAAGACCCAAGGTTCCAAGACTCCAAGACTCCAAGACTCCAAGACCCAAGATTCCAAGACTCCAAGACTCCAAGACTCCAAGACTTCAAGACTCCAAGACTCAAGATTCAAGACCCACGATTCCAAGACTCCAAGACTCCAAGACTCCAAGACTCCAAGACTCCAATACTCCAAGACTCCAAGACCCAAGATTCCAAGACTCCAAGACTCCAAGACTCCAAGACTCCAAGACTCCAAGACTCAAGATTCCAAGACTCCAAGACTCCAAGACTCCAAGACTCCAAGACCCAAGATTCAAGACCCACAATTCCAAGACTCCAAGACTCCAACACTCCAAGACCCAAGATTCAAGACCCACGATTCCAAGACTCCAAGACTCCAAGACTCCAAGACTCCAAGACTCCAAGACTCCAAGACTCCAAGACCCAAGATTCAAGACCCACGATTCCAAGACTCCAAGACTCCAAGACTCCAAGACCCAAGACTCCAAGACTCCAAGACTCCAAGACTTCAAGACTCCAAGACTCCAAGACTCAAGATTCAAGACCCACGATTCCAAGACGCCAAGACTCCAAGACTCCAAGACCCAAGGTTCCAAGACTCCAAGACTCCAAGACTCCAAGACTCCAAGACACAAGATTCCAAGACTCCAAGACCCAAGATTCAAGAACCACGATTCCAAGACTCCAAGACTCCAAGATTCCAAGACCCAAGACTCCAAGACTCCAAGACTCCAAGACTCCAAGACTCCAAGACCCAAGATTCAAGACTCACGATTCCAAGACTCCAAGACTCCAAGACTCCAAGACCCAAGACTCCAAGACTCCAATACTCCAAGACTACAAGACTCCAAGACTCCAAGATTCCAAGATTCCAAGACTCCAAGACCCAAGATTCAAGACTCCAAGACTCCAAGACCCAAGGTTCAAGACCCACGATTCCAAGACTCCAAGACTCCAAGACTCCAAGACCCAAGATTCCAAGACCCAAGATTCCAAGACCCAAGATTCCAAAATTCCAAGACTCCAAGACCCAAGATTCCAAGACCCAAGATTCCAAGACTCAAGATTCCAAGACTCCAAGACTCCAAGACTCCAAGACTCCAAGACTCCAAGACTCCAAGACTCCAAGACTCCAAGACTCAAGATTCCAAGACCCAAGATTCCAAGCCTCCAAGACTCCAAGACCCACGATTCCAAGACTCCAAGACTGCAAGACTCCAAGACTCCAAGACTCCAAGACTCCAAGACTCCAAGACTCCAAGACTCCAAGACTCCAAGACTCCAAGACTCAAGATTCCAAGACCCAAGATTCCAAGCCTCCAAGACTCCAAGACCCACGATTCCAAGACTCCAAGACTCCAATACTCCAAGACCCATAATTTCAAGACTCCAAGACTCCAGGACCCACGATTCCAAGACTCCAAGACTCCAAGACTCCAAGACCCACGAATCCCAGACTCCAAGATTCCAAGACCCAAGACTCCAAGACTCCAAGACTCCAAGACTCCAAGACTCCAAGACTCCAAGACTCCAAGACTCCAAGACTCCAAAACCCACGATTCCAAGACTCCAAGACTCCAAGACTCCAAGACTCCAAGACTCCAAAACTCCAAGACCCAAGATTCAAGACCCACGATTCCAAGACTCCAAGACTCCAAGATTCAAGACCCACGATTCCAAGACTCCAAGATTCAAGACCCACGATTCCAAGACTCCAAGATTCAAGACTCCAAGACTCCAAGACTCCAAGACCCAAGATTAAAGACCCAAGATTCCAAGACTCCAAGACTCCAAGACTCCAAGACCCAAGATTCCAAGACTCCAAGACTCCAAGACCCAAGATTCCAAGATTCCAAGACTCCAAGATTCCAAGACTCCAAGACTCCAAGACTACAAGACCCAAGATTCAAGACCCACGATTCCAAGACTCCAAGACTCCAAGACTCCAAGACTCCAAGACCCAAGATTCCAAGACTCCAAGACTCCAAGACTTCAAGACTCCAAGACTTCAAGACCCACGTTTCCAAGACTCCAAGACTCCAAGACTCCAAGACTCCAAGACTCCAAGATTCAAGACCCACGATTCCAAGACTCCAAGACTCCAAGACTCCAAGATTCCAAGACCCCAATACCCAAGATTCCAAGACTCCAAGACTCCAAGACTCCAAGACTCCAAGACTCCAAGACCCAAGACTCCAAGACTCCAAGACTCCAAGACTCCAAGACTCCAAGACCCAAGACTCCAAGACTCCAAGACTCCAAGACTCCAAGACTCCAAGACCCAAGATTCCAAGACTCCAAGACTCCAAGACTCCAAGACTCCAAGACTCCAAGACCCAAGATTCAAGACCCACGATTCCAAGACTCCAAGACTCCAATACTCCAAGATTCAAGACCCACGATTCCAAGACTCCAAGACTCCAAGACTCCAAGACTCCAAGACCCAAGGTTCCAAGACTCCAAGACTCCAAGACTCCAAGACTCCAAGACTCCAAGACTCCAAGACCCAAGATTCCAAGACTCCAAGACTCTAAGACTCCAAGACTCCAAGACTTCAAGACTCCAAGACTCAAGATTCAAGACCCACGATTCCAAGACTCCAAGACTCCAAGACTCCAAGACTCCAAGACTCAAGATTCCAAGACTCCAAGACTCCAAGACTCCAAGACTCAAGATTCCAAGACTCCAAGACTCCAAGACTCCAAGACTCCAAGACTCCAAGACTCCAAGACCCAAGATTCAAGACCCACGATTCCAAGACTCCAAGACTCCAAGACTCCAAGACCCAAGATTCAAGACCCACGATTCCAAGACTCCAAGACTCCAAGACTCCAAGACTCCAAGACTCAAGGTTCCAAGACTCCAAGACTCCAAGACTCCAAGACTCCAAGACTCCAAGACACAAGATTCCAAGACTCCAAGACCCAAGATTCAAGACCCACGATTCCAAGACTCCAAGACTCCAAGATTCCAAGACCCAAGACTCAAAGACTCCAAGACTCCAAGACTCCAAGACTCCAAGACTCCAAGACTCCAAGACTCCAAGACTCCAAGACCCAAGATTCAAGACTCACGATTCCAAGACTCCAAGACTCCAAGACCCAAGACTCCAAGACTCCAAGACTCCAAGACTCCAAGACTCCAAGATTCCAAGATTCCAAGATTCAAGACCCACGGTTCCAAGGCTCCAAGACTCCAAGATTCAAGACCCACGATTCCAAGAATCCAAGACTCCAAGATTCAAGACTCCAAGACTCCAAGACTCCAAGATTCAAGACTCCAAGACTCCAAGACTCCAAGACTCCAAGACTCCAAGACTCCAAGACTCCAAGACTCCAAGACTCCAAGACTCCAAGACTCCAAGACCCACGATTCCAAGACTCCAAGACTCCAAGACTCCAAGACTCCAAGACCCACGATTCCAAGACTCCAAGACTCCAAGACTCCAAGACTCCAAGACTCCAAGACCCACGATTCCAAGACTCCAAGACTCCAAGAGTCCAAGACCCACGATTCCAAGACTCCAAGACTCCAAGACTCCAAGACTCCAAGATTCCAAGACTCCAAGACTCCAAGACCCAATATTCCAAGACTCCAAGACTCCAAGACTCCTAGACTCCTAGACTCCTAGACTCCAAGACCCAAGATTCAAGACCCACGATTCCAAGACTCCAAGACTCCAAGACTCCAAGACTCCAAGACTCCAAGACTCCAAGACTCCAAGACTCCAAGACTCCAAGACCCAAGATTCCAAGACCCAAGATTCCAAGACTCCAAGACTCCAAGACTCCAAGACTCCAAGACTCCAAGACTCCACGATTCCAAGACTCCAAGACTCCAAGACTCCAAGACTCCAAGACTCCAAGACTCCAAGACTCCAAGATTCAAAACCCACGATTCCAAGACTCCAAGACTCCAAGACTCCAAGACTCCAAGACTCCAAGACTCCAAGATTCCAAGACTCCAAGACCCAAGATTCCAGGACCCAAGATTCCAAGACTCCAAGACTCCAAGACTCCAAGACCCAAGATTCCAAGACCCAAGATTCCAAGACTCCAAGACTCCAAGACTCCACGATTCCATAACTCCAAGACTCCAAGACTCCAAGACTCCAAGACTCCAATACTCCAAGACTGCAAGACTCCAAGACTCCAAGACCCACGATTCCAAGACTCCAAGACTCCAAGACCCAAGACTCCAAGACTCCAAGACTCCAAGACTCCAAGACTCCAAGATTCCAAGACTCCAAGACTCCAAGACCCACGATTCCAAGACTCCACGATTCCAAGACTCCAAGACTCCAAGACTCCAAGACTCCAAGACTCCAAGACTCCAAGACTCCAAGACTCCAAGACTCCAAGATTCCAAGACTCCAAGACTCCAAGACTCCAAGACTCCAAGACTCCAAGACTCCAAGACCCAAGATTCCAAGACTCCAAGACTCCAAGACCCAAGACTCCAAGACCAAAGATTCCAAGACTCCAAGATTCCAAGACTCCAAGACTCCAAGACCCAAGATTCCAAGACCCAAGATTCCAAGACTCCAAGATTTTAAGACTCCAAGACTCCAAGACCCAAGATTCCAAGACTCCAAGACTCCAAGACTCCAAGACTCCAAGACTCCAAGACTCCAAGACTCCAAGACTCCAAGACACAAGATTCCAAGACTCCAAGACTCCAAGACTCCAAGACTCCAAGATTCAAAACCCACGATTCCAAGACTCCAAGACTCCAAGACTCCAAGACTCCAAGACCCAAGACTCCAAGACTCCAAGATTCCAAGACTCCAAGACCCAAGATTCCAGGACCCAAGATTCCAAGACTCCAAGACTCCAAGACCCAAGATTCCAAGACCCAAGATTCCAAGACTCCAAGACTCCAAGACTCCACTGTTCCATAACTCCAAGACTCCAAGACTCCAAGACTCCAAGACTCCAAGACTCCAAGAATCCAATACTCCAAGACTCCAAGACTCCAAGACTCCAAGACTCCAAGACTCCAAGACTCCAAGACTCCAAGACCCAAGACTCCAAGACTCCAAGACTCCAAGACTCCAAGACTCCAAGACTCCAAGATTCCAAGACTCCAAGACTCCAAGACTCCAAGACTCCAAGACCCACGATTCCAAGACTCCAAGACTCCAAGACTCCAAGACTCCAAGACTCCAAGACTCCAAGACTCCAAGACCCCAAGACCCACGACTTCAAGACTCCAAGACTCCAAGACTTCAAGACTCCAAGACTCCAAGACTCCAAGACTCCAAGACCCAAGATTCCAAGACTCCAAGACTCCAAGACTCCAAGACCAAAGATTCCAAGACTCCAAGACTCCAAGACTCCAAGACTCCAAGACCCAAGATTCCAAGACCCAAGATTCCAAGACTCCAAGATTTTAAGACTCCAAGACTCCAAGACCCAAGATTCCAAGACCCAAGATTCCATGACTCCAAGACTCCAAGACTCCAAGACTCCAAGACCCAAGATTCCAAGACTCCAAGACTCCAAGACTCCAAGACTCCAAGACTCCAAGACTCCAAGACTCCAAGACCCAAGATTCCAAGACTCCAAGACTCCAAGACCCAAGACTCCAAGACCAAAGATTCCAAGACTCCAAGACTCCAAGACTCCAAGACTCCAAGACTCCAAGACCCAAGATTCCAAGACCCAAGATTCCAAGACTCCAAGATTCCAAGACTCCAAGACTCCAAGACCCAAGATTCCAAGACCCAAGATTCCAAGACTCCAAGACTCCAAGACTCCAAGACCCAAGATTCCAAGACTCCAAGACTCCAAGACTCCAAGACTCCAAGACTCCAAGACCCAAGATTCCAAGACTCCAAGATTTCAAGACTCCAAGACTCCAAGACCCAAGATTCCAAGACCCACGATTCCAAGACTCCAAGTCTCCAAGACTCCAAGACTCCAAGATTCAAGACCCACGATTCCAAGACTCCAAGACTCCAAGATTCAAGACCCACGATTCCAAGACTCCAAGACTCCAAGACTCCAAGACTCCAAGACCCAAGATTCCAAGACCCAAGATTCCAAGACTCCAAGATTCAAGACCCACGATTCCAAGACTCCAAGACTCCAAGACTCCAAGACTCCAAGACCCAAGATTCCAAGACCCAAGATTCCAAGACTCCAAGACTCCAAGACTCCAAGACCCAAGATTCCAAGACTCCAAGACTCCAAGACTCCAAGACTCCAAGACTCCAAGACTCCAAGACTCCAAGACCCAAGATTCCAAGACTCCAAGACTCCAAGACTCCAAGACTCCAAGACTCCAAGACCCAAGATTCCAAGACTCAAAGACTCAAAGACTCCAAGACTCCAAGACCCAAGATTCCAAGACCCACGATTCCAAGACTCCAAGTCTCCAAGACTCCAAGACTCCAAGATTCAAGACCCACGATTCCAAGACTCCAAGACTCCAAGATTCAAGACCCACGATTCCAAGACTCCAAGACTCCAAGACTCCAAGACTCCAAGACTCCAAGACTCCAAGACTCCAAGACTCCAAGACTCCAAGACTCCAAGATTCAAGACCCACGATTCCAAGACTCCAAGACTCCAAGACTCCAAGACTCCAAGACCCAAGATTCCAAGACCCAAGATTCCAAGACTCCAAGACTCCAAGACTCCAAGACCCAAGATTCCAAGACTCCAAGACTCCAAGACTCCAAGACTCCAAGACTCCAAGACTCCAAGACTCCAAGACTCCAAGACTCCAAGACCCCAAGACCCACGATTCCAAGACTTCAAGACTCCAAGACTCCAAGACTTCAAGACTCCAAGACTCCAAGACTCCAAGACTCCAAGACCCAAGATTCCAAGACTCCAAGACTCCAAGACTCCAAGACTCCAAGACTCCAAGACTCCAAGACTCCAAGATTCCAAGACTCCAAGACTCCAAGACTCCAAGACTCCAAGACCCACGATTCCAAGACTCCAAGACTCCAAGACTCCAAGACTCCAAGACTCCAAGACTCCAAGACTCCAAGACTCCAAGACTCCAAGACTCCAAGACCCCAAGACCCACGATTCCAAGACTTCAAGACTCCAAGACTCCAAGACTTCAAGACTCCAAGACTCCAAGACTCCAAGACTCCAAGACCCAAGATTCCAAGACTCCAAGACTCCAAGACTCCAAGACCAAAGATTCCAAGACTCCAAGACTCCAAGACTCCAAGACTCCAAGACCCAAGATTCCAAGACCCAAGATTCCAAGACTCCAAGATTTTAAGACTCCAAGACTCCAAGACCCAAGATTCCAAGACCCAAGATTCCATGACTCCAAGACTCCAAGACTCCAAGACCCAAGATTCCAAGACTCCAAGACTCCAAGACTCCAAGACTCCAAGACTCCAAGACTCCAAGACTCCAAGACTCCAAGACCCAAGATTCCAAGACTCCAAGACTCCAAGACCCAAGACTCCAAGACCAAAGATTCCAAGACTCCAAGACTCCAAGACTCCAAGACTCCAAGACTCCAAGACCCAAGATTCCAAGACCCAAGATTCCAAGACTCCAAGATTCCAAGACTCCAAGACTCCAAGACCCAAGATTCCAAGACTCCAAGACTCCAAGACTCCAAGACTCCAAGACTCCAAGACCCAAGATTCCAAGACTCCAAGATTTCAAGACTCCAAGACTCCAAGACCCAAGATTCCAAGACCCACGATTCCAAGACTCCAAGTCTCCAAGACTCCAAGACTCCAAGATTCAAGACCCACGATTCCAAGACTCCAAGACTCCAAGATTCAAGACCCACGATTCCAAGACTCCAAGACTCCAAGACTCCAAGACTCCAAGACCCAAGATTCCAAGACCCAAGATTCCAAGACTCCAAGACTCCAAGACTCCAAGACCCAAGATTCCAAGACTCCAAGACTCCAAGACTCCAAGACTCCAAGACTCCAAGACTCCAAGACTCCAAGACTCCAAGACCCAAGATTCCAAGACTCCAAGACTCCAAGACTCCAAGACTCCAAGACTCCAAGACCCAAGATTCCAAGACTCAAAGATTTCAAGACTCCAAGACTCCAAGACCCAAGATTCCAAGACCCACGATTCCAAGACTCCAAGTCTCCAAGACTCCAAGACTCCAAGATTCAAGACCCACGATTCCAAGACTCCAAGACTCCAAGATTCAAGACCCACGATTCCAAGACTCCAAGACTCCAAGACTCCAAGACTCCAAGACTCCAAGACTCCAAGACTCCAAGACTCCAAGATTCAAGACCCACGATTCCAAGACTCCAAGACTCCAAGACTCCAAGACTCCAAGACCCAAGATTCCAAGACCCAAGATTCCAAGACTCCAAGACTCCAAGACTCCAAGACCCAAGATTCCAAGACTCCAAGACTCCAAGACTCCAAGACTCCAAGACTCCAAGACTCCAAGACTCCAAGACTCCAAGACCCAAGATTCCAAGACTCCAAGACTCCAAGACTCCAAGACTCCAAGACTCCAAGACCCAAGATTCCAAGACTCCAAGATTTCAAGACTCCAAGACTCCAAGACCCAAGATTCCAAGACCCACGATTCCAAGACTCCAAGTCTCCAAGACTCCAAGACTCCAAGATTCAAGACCCACGATTCCAAGACTCCAAGACTCCAAGATTCAAGACCCACGATTCCAAGACTCCAAGACTCCAAGACTCCAAGACTCCAAGACTCCAAGACTCCAAGACTCCAAGACTCCAAGATTCAAGACCCACGATTCCAAGACTCCAAGACTCCAAGACTCCAAGACTCCAAGACCCAAGATTCCAAGACCCAAGATTCCAAGACTCCAAGACTCCAAGACTCCAAGACCCAAGATTCCAAGACTCCAAGACTCCAAGACTCCAAGACTCCAAGACTCCAAGACTCCAAGACTCCAAGACTCCAAGACTCCAAGACTCCAAGACTCCAAGACTCCAAGACTCCAAGACTCCAAGACTCCAAGACTCCAAGACTCCAAGACCCATGATTCCAAGACTCCAAGACTCCAAGACTCCAAGACTCCAAGACTCCAAGACTCCAAGACTCCAAGACCCAAGATTCCAAGGCTCCAAGACTCCAAGACTCCAAGATTCAAGACCCACGATTCCAAGACTCCAAGACTCCAAGATTCAAGACCCACGATTCCAAGACTCCAAGACTCCAAGACTCCAAGACTCCAAGACCCAAGATTCCAGGACCCAAGATTCCAAGACTCCAAGACTCCAAGACTCCAAGACTCCAAGACCCACGATTCCAAGACTCCAAGACTCCAAGACACCAATACCCAAGATTCCAAGACTCCAAGACTCCAAGACTCCAAGACTCCAAGACTCAAAGACCCAGGATTCAAGACCCACGATTCCAAGACTCCAAGACTCCAAGACTCCAAGACTCCAAGACTCCAAGACCCAAGATTCCAAGACTCAAGATTCCAAGACTCCAAGACTCCAAGACTCCAAGATTCAAGACCCACGATTCCAAGACTCCAAGACTCCAAGATTCAAGACCCACGATTCCAAGACTCCAAGACTCCAAGACTCCAAGACTCCAAGACCCAAGATTCCAGGACCCAAGATTCCAAGACTCCAAGACTCCAAGACTCCAAGACTCCAAGACCCACGATTCCAAGACTCCAAGACTCCAAGACTCCAATACCCAAGATTCCAAGACTCCAAGACTCCAAGACTCAAAGACCCAGGATTCAAGACCCACGATTCCAAGACTCCAAGACTCCAAGACTCCAAGACCCAAGATTCCAAGACCCAAGATTCCAAGACTCCAAGACTCCAAGACTCCAAGACTCCAAGACCCACGATTCCAAGACTCCAAGACTCCAAGACTCCAATACCCAAGATTCCAAGACTCCAAGACTCCAAGACTCAAAGACCCAGGATTCAAGACCCACGATTCCAAGACTCCAAGACTCCAAGACTCCAAGACTCCAAGACTCCAAGACTCCAAGACTCCAAGACTCCAAGACCCAAGACTCCAAGACTCCAAGACTCCAAGACTCCAAGACTCCAAGACTCCAAGATTCAAGACCCACGATTCCAAGACTCCAAGACTCCAAGATTCAAGACCCACGATTCCAAGACTCCAAAACTCCAAGACTCCAAGACCCAAGATTCCAGGACCCAAGATTCCAAGACTCCAAGACTCCAAGACTCCAAGACTCCAAGACTCCAAGACCTACGATTCCAAGACTCCAAGACTCCAAGACTCCAAGACTCCAAGACCCAAGATTCCAAGACCCAAGATTCCAAGACTCCAAAACTCCAAGACCCCAAGACTCCAAGACCCAAGATTCCAAGACTCCAAGACTCAAAGACTCCAAGACTCCAAGACTCCAAGACTCCAAGACTCACGATTCCAAGACTCCAAGACTCCAAGACTCCAAGACCCAAGATTCCAAGACTCCAAGACTCCAAGACTCCAAGACTCCAAGACTCCAAGACTCCAAGACTCCAAGACTCCAAGACTCCAAGACCCAGGATTCAAGACCCACGATTCCAAGACTCCAAGACTCCAAGACTCCAAGACCCAAGATTCCAAGACCCAAGATTCCAAGATCCAAGATTCCAAGACTCCAAAACTCCAAGACCCAAGACTCCAAGACTCCAAGACCCCAAGACTCCAAGACCCAAGATTCCAAGATTCCAAGACTCCAAGACTCCAAGACTCCAAGACTCCAAGACTCCAAGACCCAAGATTCAAGACCCACGACTCCAAGACTCCAAGACTCCAAGACTCCAAGACTCCAAGACTCCAAGACTCCAAGACTCCAAGACTCCAAGACTCCAAGACTCCAAGACTCCAAGATTCAAGACCCACGATTCCAAGACTCCAAGTCTCTAAGACTCCAAGACTCCAAGATTCAAGACCCACGATTCCAAGACTCCAAGACTCCAAGACTCCAAGACTCCAAGACTCCAAGACTCCAAGACTCCAAGACTCCAAGATTCAAGACCCACGATTCCAAGACTCCAAGACTCCAGGACTCCAAGACTCCAAGACCCAAGACTCCAAGACCCAAGATTCCAAGACCCAAGACTCCAAGACCCAAGATTCCAAGACCCAAGATTCCAAGACTCCAAGACTCCAAGACTCACGATTCCAAGACTCCAAGACTCCAAGACTCCAAGACCCAAGATTCCAAGACTCCAAGACTCCAAGACTCCAAGACTCCAAGACTCCAAGACTCCAAGACTCCAAGACTCCAAGACCCAAGATTCCAAGACTCCAAGACACCAAGACTCCAAGACTCCAAGACTCCAAGACTCCAAGACCCAAGATTCCAAGACCCAAGATTCCAAGACTCCAAGACTCCAAAACTCCAAGACTCCAAGACTCCAAGACTCCAAGACTCCAAGACCCAAGATTCCAAGACCCAAGATTCCAAGACTCCAAGATTCCAAGACTCACGATTCCAAGACTCCAAGACTCCAAGACCCAAGATTCCAAGACTCCAAGACTCCAAGACTCCAAGACTCCAAGACTCCAAGACTCCAAGACTCCAAAACTCCAAGACTCCAAGACTCCAAGACTCCATGTCCCAAGATTCCAAGACTCCAAGACACCAAGACTCCAAGACTCCAAGACCCAAGATTCCAAGACCCAAGATTCCAAGACTTCAAGACTCCAAGACCCAAGATTCTAAGACTCCAAGACTCCAAGACTCCAAGACTCCAAGACCCACGATTCCAAGACTCCAAGACTCCAAGACTCCAAGACTCCAAGACTCCAAGACTCCAAGACTCCAAGATTCCAAGATTCCAAGACTCCAAGTCTCCAAGACTCCAAGACTCCAAGACCTACGATTCCAAGACTCCAAGACTCCAAGACTCCAAGACTCCAAGACTCCAAGACCCAAGATTCCAAGACTCCAAGACTCCAAGACCCAGGATTCAAGACCCACGATTCGAAGACTCCAAGACTCCAAGACTCCAAGACCCAAGATTCCAAGACCCAAGATTCCAAGACTCCAAAACTCCAAGACCCCAAGACTCCAAGACCCAAGATTCCAAGACTCCAAGACTCCAAGACTCCAAGACTCCAAGACTCCAAGATTCAAGACCCACGATTCCAAGACTCCAAGACTCCAAGACTCCAAGACTCCAAGACCCAAGATTCCAAGACCCAAGATTCCAAGACTCCAAGACTCCAAGACTCCAAGACCCAAGATTCCAAGACTCCAAGACTCCAAGACTCCAAGACTCCAAGACTCCAAGACTCCAAGACTCCAAGACTCCAAGACTCCAAGACCCAAGATTCCAAGACTCCAAGACTCCAAGACTCCAAGACCCAAGATTCCAAGACTCCAAGACTCCAAGACTCCAAGACTCCAAGACTCCAAGATTCAAGACCCACGATTCCAAGACTCCAAGACTCCAAGACTCCAAGACCCATGATTCCAAGACTCCAAGACTCCAAGACTCCAAGACTCCAAGACTCCAAGACCCAAGATTCCAAGGCTCCAAGACTCCAAGACTCCAAGATTCAAGACCCAAGATTCCAAGACTCCAAGACTCCAAGATTCAAGACCCACGATTCCAAGACTCCAAGACTCCAAGACTCCAAGACTCCAAGACCCAAGATTCCAGGACCCAAGATTCCAAGACTCCAAGACTCCAAGACTCCAAGACTCCAAGACCCACGATTCCAAGACTCCAAGACTCCAAGACTCCAATACCCAAGATTCCAAGACTCCAAGACTCCAAGACTCCAAGACTCAAAGACTCAAAGACCCAGGATTCAAGACCCACGATTCCAAGACTCCAAGACTCCAAGACTCCAAGACTCCAAGACTCCAAGACCCAAGATTCCAAGACTCAAGATTCCAAGACTCCAAGACTCCAAGACTCCAAGATTCAAGACCCACGATTCCAAGACTCCAAGACTCCAAGATTCAAGACCCACGATTCCAAGACTCCAAGACTCCAAGACTCCAAGACTCCAAGACCCAAGATTCCAGGACCCAAGATTCCAAGACTCCAAGACTCCAAGACTCCAAGACTCCAAGACTCCAAGACCCACGATTCCAAGACTCCAAGACTCCAAGACTCCAATACCCAAAATTCCAAGACTCCAAGACTCCAAGACTCAAAGACCCAGGATTCAAGACCCACGATTCCAAGACTCCAAGACTCCAAGACTCCAAGACTCCAAGACCCAAGATTCCAAGACCCAAGATTCCAAGACTCCAAGACTCCAAGACTCCAAGACTCCAAGACTCCAAGACCCACGATTCCAAGACTCCAAGACTCCAAGACTCCAATACCCAAGATTCCAAGACTCCAAGACTCCAAGACTCAAAGACCCAGGATTCAAGACCCACGATTCCAAGACTCCAAGACTCCAAGACTCCAAGACTCCAAGACTCCAAGACTCCAAGACTCCAAGACTCCAAGACTCCAAGACTCCAAGACCCAAGACTCCAAGACTCCAAGACTCCAAGACTCCAAGACTCCAAGACTCCAAGACTCCAAGATTCAAGACCCACGATTCCAAGACTCCAAGACTCCAAGATTCAAGACCCACGATTCCAAGACTCCAAAACTCCAAGACTCCAAGACCCAAGATTCCAGGACCCAAGATTCCAAGACTCCAAGACTCCAAGACTCCAAGACTCCAAGACTCCAAGACCTACGATTCCAAGACTCCAAGACTCCAAGACTCCAAGACTCCAAGACCCAAGATTCCAAGACCCAAGATTCCAAGACTCCAAAACTCCAAGACCCCAAGACTCCAAGACCCAAGATTCCAAGACTCCAAGACTCAAAGTCTCCAAGACTCCAAGACTCCAAGACTCCAAGACTCACGATTCCAAGACTCCAAGACTCCAAGACTCCAAGACCCAAGATTCCAAGACTCCAAGACTCCAAGATTCCAAGACTCCAAGACTCCAAGACTCCAAGACTCCAAGACTCCAAGACTCCAAGACTCCAAGACCCAGGATTCAAGACCCACGATTCCAAGACTCCAAGACTCCAAGACTCCAAGACCCAAGATTCCAAGACCCAAGATTCCAAGATCCAAGATTCCAAGACTCCAAAACTCCAAGACCCAAGACTCCAAGACTCCAAGACCCCAAGACTCCAAGACCCAAGATTCCAAGATTCCAAGACTCCAAGACTCCAAGACTCCAAGACTCCAAGACTCCAAGACTCCAAGACCCAAGATTCAAGACCCACGACTCCAAGACTCCAAGACTCCAAGACTCCAAGACTCCAAGACTCCAAGACTCCAAGACTCCAAGACTCCAAGACTCCAAGACTCCAAGATTCAAGACCCACGATTCCAAGACTCCAAGTCTCTAAGACTCCAAGACTCCAAGATTCAAGACCCACGATTCCAAGACTCCAAGACTCCAAGACTCCAAGACTCCAAGACTCCAAGACTCCAAGACTCCAAGACTCCAAGATTCAAGTCCCACGATTCCAAGACTCCAAGACTCCAGGACTCCAAGACTCCAAGACCCAAGACTCCAAGACCCAAGATTCCAAGACCCAAGACTCCAAGACCCAAGATTCCAAGACTCCAAGACTCCAAGACTCCAAGACCCAAGATTCCAAGACTCCAAGACTCCAAGACTCCAAGACTCCAAGACTCTAAGACTCCAAGACTCCAAGACTCCAAGACCCAAGATTCCAAGACCCAAGATTCCAAGACTCCAAGACTCCAAAACTCCAAGACTCCAAGAATCCAAGACTCCAAGACTCCAAGACTCCAAGACTCCAAAACTCCAAGACTCCAAGACTCCAAGACTCCATGTCCCAAGATTCCAAGACTCCAAGACACCAAGACTCCAAGACTCCAAGACCCAAGATTCCAAGACCCAAGATTCCAAGACTCCAAGACTCCAAGACCCAAGATTCTAAGACTCCAAGACTCCAAGACTCCAAGACTCCAAGACCCACGATTCCAAGACTCCAAGACTCCAAGACTCCAAGACTCCAAGACTCCAAGATTCCAAGATTCCAAGACTCCAAGACTCCAAGACTCCAAGACCTACGATTCCAAGACTCCAAGACTCCAAGACTCCAAGACTCCAAGACCCAAGATTCCAAGACTCCAAGACTCCAAGACCCAGGATTCAAGACCCACGATTCGAAGACTCCAAGACTCCAAGACCCAAGATTCCAAGACCCAAGATTCCAAGACTCCAAAACTCCAAGACCCCAAGACTCCAAGACCCAAGATTCCAAGACTCCAAGACTCACGATTCCAAGACTCCAAGACTCCAAGACTCCAAGACTCCAAGACCCACGATTCCAAGACTCCAAGACTCCAAGACTCCAAGACTCCAAGACCCAAGATTCCAAGACTCCAAGACTCCAGGACTCCAAGACTCCAAGACCCAAGATTCCAAGACCCAAGATTCCAAGACTCCAAGATTCCAAGACTCCAAGACTCCAAGACTCCAAGACTCCAAGACTCCAAGACTCCAAGACTCCAAAACTCCAAGACTCCAAGACTCCAAGACTCCAAGACTCCAAGACCCAAGATTTCAAGACTCCAAGACACCAAGACTCCAAGACTCCAAGACCCAAGATTCCAAGACCCAAGACTCCAAGACTCCAAGACTCCAAGACTCCAAGACCCAAGATTCCAAGACCCAAGATTCCAAGACTCCAAGACTCCAAGACTCCAAAACTCCAAGACTCCAAGACTCCAAGACTCCAAGACTACAAGACCCAAGATTCCAGGACCCAAGATTCCAAGACTCCAAGACTCCAAGACTCCAAGACTCCAAGACCCAAGATTCCAAGACCCACGATTCCAAGACTCCAAAACTCCAAGACTCCAAGACTCCAAGACTCCAAGACTCCAAGACCCAAGATTCCAGGACCCAAGATTCCAAGACTCCAAGACTCCAAGACTCCAAGACTCCAAGACTCCAAGACTCCAAGACTCCAAGACTCCAAGACCCAAGATTCCAGGACCCAAGATTCCAAGACTCCAAGACTCCAAGACTCCAAGACCCAAGATTTCAAGATCCAAGATTCCAAGACTCGAAAACTCCAAGACCCAAGATTCCAAGACTCCAAGACTCCAAGACCCCAAGACTCCAAGACTCCAAGACTCCACGATTCCAAGACTCCAAGACTCCAAGACTCCAAGACTCCAAGACTCCAAGACTCCAAGACTCCAAGACTCCAAGACCCAAGATTCCAAGACTCCAAGACTCCAAGACTCCAAGACTCCAAGACTCCAAGACTCCAAGATTCAAGACCCACGATTCCAAGACTCCAAGACTCCAAGATTCAAGACCCACGATTCCAAGACTCCAAGACTCCAAGACTCCAAGACTCCAAGACTCCAAGACTCCAAGACTCCAAGACTCCAAGACTCCAAGACCCAAGATTCCAGGACCCAAGATTCCAAGACTCCAAGACTCCAAGACTCCAAGACTCCAAGACCTACGATTCCAAGACTCCAAGACTCCAAGACTCCAAGACTCCAAGACTCCAAGACCCAAGACTCCAAGACTCCAAGACTCCAAGACTCCAAGACTCCAAGACTCCAAGACTCCAAGACCCAGGATTCAAGACCCACGATTCCAAGACTCCAAGACTCCAAGACCCAAGATTCCAAGACCCAAGATTCCAAGACTCCAAGACTCCAAGACTCCAAGACCCAAGATTCCAAGACTCCAAGACTCCAAGACCGAAGACTCCAAGACCCAAGATTCCAAGACTCCAAGACTCCAAGACTCCAAGACTCCAAGACCCAAGATTCCAAGACCCACGATTCCAAGACTCCAAGACCCAAGATTCAAGACCCACGATTCCAAGACTCCAAGACTCCAAGACTCCAAGACTCCAAGACTCCAAGACTCCAAGACTCCAAGACTCCAAGATTCAAGACCCACGATTCCAAGACTCCAAGACTCCAGGACTCCAAGACTCCAAGACCCAAGATTCCAAGACCCAAGATTCCAAGACTCCAAGACTCCAAGACTCACGATTCCAAGACTCCAAGACTCCAAGACTCCAAGACCCAAGATTCCAAGACTCCAAGACTCCAAGACTCCAAGACTCCAAGACTCCAAGACTCCAAGACTCCAAGACTCCAAGACCCAAGATTCCAAGACTCCAAGACACCAAGACTCCAAGACTCCAAGACCCAAGATTCCAAGACCCAAGATTCCAAGACCCAAGATTCCAAGACTCCAAGACTCCAAGACTCCAAGACCCAAGATTCCAAGACCCAAGATTCCAAGACTCCAAGACTCCAAGACTCCAAAACTCCAAGACTCCAAGACTCCAAGACTCCAAGACTCCAAGACTCCAAGACTCCAAGACCCAAGATTCCAAGACTCCAAGACTCCAAGACTCACGATTCCAAGACTCCAAGACTCCAAGACTCCAAGACCCAAGATTCCAAGACTCCAAGACTCCAAAACTCCAAGACTCCAAGACTCCAAGACTCCAAGACTCCAAGACCCAAGATTCCAAGACTCCAAGACACCAAGACTCCAAGACTCCAAGACCCAAGATTCCAAGACCCAAGATTCCAAGACTCCAAGACTCCAAGACTCACGATTCCAAGACTCCAAGACTCCAAGACTCCAAGACCCAAGATTCCAAGACTCCAAGACTCCAAGACTCCAAGACCCAAGACTCCAAGACCCAAGATTCCAAGACTCCAAGACTCCAAGACTCCAAGACTCCAAGACTCCAAGACTCCAAGACCCAAGATTCCAAGACTCCAAGACTCCAAGACTCCAAGACTCCAAGACTCCAAGACCCAAGATTCCAAGACTCCAAGACCCAAGACTCCAAGACCCAAGATTCCAAGACTCCAAGACTCCAAGGCTCCAAGACCCAATATTCCAAGACCCAAGATTCCAAGACTCCAAGACTCCAAGACTCCAAGACCCAAGATTCCAAGACTCCAAGACTCCAAGACCCACGATTCCAAGACTCCAAGACTCCAAGACTCCAAGACTCCAAGAACCACGATTCCAAGACTCCAAGACTCCAAGACTCCAAGACTCCAAGACTCCAAGACTCCAAGACTCCAAGACTCCAAGATTCAAGACCCACGATTCCAAGACTTCAAGACTCCAAGACTCCAAGACTCCAAGACTCCAAGACTCCAAGACTCCAAGACCCAAGATTCCAGGACCCAAGATTCCAAGACTCCAAGACCCAAGATTCCAAGACCGAAGATTCCAAGACTCCAAGACTCCAAGACTCCAAGACTCCAAGACTCCAAGACCCACGATTCCAAGACTCCAAGACTCCAAGACTCCAAGACTCCAAGACTCCAAGACTCCAAGACTCCAAGACCCAAGATTCCAAGACCCAAGATTCCAATACTCCAAGACTCCAAGACTCCAAGACTCCAAGACTCCAAGACTCCAAGACTCCAAGACTCCAAGACCCAAGACTCCAAGACTCCAAGAGCTAAGATTCCAAGACCCAAGATTCCAAGACTCCAAGACTCCAAGACCCAAGATTCCAAGACTCCAAGATTCCAAGACTCCAAGACTCCAAGACTCCAAGACTCCAAGACTCCAAGATTCAAGACCCACGATTCCAAGACTCCAAGACTCCAAGACTCCAAGACCCAAGATTCCAAGACCCAAGATTCCAAGACCCACGATTCCAAGACTCCAAGACTCCAAGACCCAAGATTCCAAGACCCAAGATTCCAAGACTCCAAGACTCCAAGACTCCAAGACTCCAAGATTCCAAGACTCCAAGACCCAAGATACCAAGACTCCAAGACCCAAGATGCCAAGACTCCAAGACTCCAAGACTCCAAGACTTTCAAGACTCCAAGACTCCAAGACTCCAAGACTCCAAGACTCCAAGACCCACGATTCCAAGACTCCAAGACTCCAAGACTCCAAGACTCCAAGACTCCAAGACTCCAAGACTCCAAGACTCCAAGACTCCAAGACTCCAAGACCCAAGATTCCAAGACTCCAAGACTCCAATACTCCAAGATTCCAAGACTCCAAGACTCCAAGACTCCAAGACCCAAGACTCCAAGACCCAAGATTCCAAGACTCCAAGACTCCAAGACTCCAAGACTCCAAGACTCCAAGACTCCAAGACCCAAGATTCCAAGACTCCAAGACTCCAAGACTCCAAGACTCCAAGACTCCAAGACCCAAGATTCCAAGACTCCAAGACCCAAGACTCCAAGACCCAAGATTCCAAGACTCCAAGACTCCAAGGCTCCAAGACCCAATATTCCAAGACCCAAGATTCCAAGACTCCAAGACTCCAAGACTCCAAGACCCAAGATTCCAAGACTCCAAGACTCCAAGACCCACGATTCCAAGACTCCAAGACTCCAAGACTCCAAGACTCCAAGAACCACGATTCCAAGACTCCAAGACTCCAAGATTCAAGACCCACGATTCCAAGACTCCAAGACTCCAAGACTCCAAGACTCCAAGACTCCAAGACTCCAAGACTCCAAGACTCCAAGACTCCAAGACTCCAAGATTCAAGACCCACGATTCCAAGACTTCAAGACTCCAAGACTCCAAGACTCCAAGACTCCAAGACTCCAAGACTCCAAGACCCAAGATTCCAGGACCCAAGATTCCAAGACTCCAAGACCCAAGATTCCAAGACCGAAGATTCCAAGACTCCAAGACTCCAAGACTCCAAGACTCCAAGACTCCAAGACCCACGATTCCAAGACTCCAAGACTCCAAGACTCCAAGACTCCAAGACTCCAAGACTCCAAGACCCAAGATTCCAAGACCCAAGATTCCAATACTCCAAGACTCCAAGACTCCAAGACTCCAAGACTCCAAGACTCCAAGACCCAAGACTCCAAGACTCCAAGACTCCAAGAGCTAAGATTCCAAGACCCAAGATTCCAAGACTCCAAGACTCCAAGACCCAAGATTCCAAGACTCCAAGATTCCAAGACTCCAAGACTCCAAGACTCCAAGACTCCAAGACTCCAAGATTCAAGACCCACGATTCCAAGACTCCAAGACTCCAAGACTCCAAGACCCAAGATTCCAAGACCCAAGATTCCAAGACCCACGATTCCAAGACTCCAAGACTCCAAGACCCAAGATTCCAAGACCCAAGATTCCAGGACTCCAAGACTCCAAGACTCCAAGACTCCAAGATTCCAAGACTCCAAGACCCAAGATACCAAGACTCCAAGACCCAAGATGCCAAGACTCCAAGACTCCAAGACTCCAAGACTTTCAAGACTCCAAGACTCCAAGACTCCAAGACTCCAAGACTCCAAGACCCACGATTCCAAGACTCCAAGACTCCAAGACTCCAAGACTCCAAGACTCCAAGACTCCAAGACTCCAAGACTCCAAGACTCCAAGACTCCAAGACTCCAAGACCCAAGATTCCAAGACTCCAAGACTCCAATACTCCAAGATTCCAAGACTCCAAGACTCCAAGACTCCAAAACTCCAAGACTCCAAGACTCCAAGACTCCATGTCCCAAGATTCCAAGACTCCAAGACACCAAGACTCCAAGACTCCAAGACCCAAGATTCCAAGACCCAAGATTCCAAGACTCCAAGACTCCAAGACCCAAGATTCTAAGACTCCAAGACTCCAAGACTCCAAGACTCCAAGACCCACGATTCCAAGACTCCAAGACTCCAAGACTCCAAGACTCCAAGACTCCAAGACTCCAAGATTCCAAGATTCCAAGACTCCAAGACTCCAAGACTCCAAGACCTACGATTCCAAGACTCCAAGACTCCAAGACTCCAAGACTCCAAGACCCAAGATTCCAAGACTCCAAGACTCCAAGACCCAGGATTCAAGACCCACGATTCGAAGACTCCAAGACTCCAAGACTCCAAGACCCAAGATTCCAAGACCCAAGATTCCAAGACTCCAAAACTCCAAGACCCCAAGACTCCAAGACCCAAGATTCCAAGACTCCAAGACTCACGATTCCAAGACTCCAAGACTCCAAGACTCCAAGACTCCAAGACCCACGATTCCAAGACTCCAAGACTCCAAGACTCCAAGACTCCAAGACTCCAAGACCCAAGATTCCAAGACTCCAAGACTCCAGGACTCCAAGACTCCAAGACCCAAGATTCCAAGACCCAAGATTCCAAGACTCCAAGATTCCAAGACTCCAAGACTCCAAGACTCCAAGACTCCAAGACTCCAAGACTCCAAGACTCCAAAACTCCAAGACTCCAAGACTCCAAGACTCCAAGACTCCAAGACCCAAGATTTCAAGACTCCAAGACACCAAGACTCCAAGACTCCAAGACCCAAGATTCCAAGACCCAAGATTCCAAGACTCCAAGACTCCAAGACTCCAAGACCCAAGATTCCAAGACCCAAGATTCCAAGACTCCAAGACTCCAAGACTCCAAAACTCCAAGACTCCAAGACTCCAAGACTCCAAGACTACAAGACCCAAGATTCCAGGACCCAAGATTCCAAGACTCCAAGACTCCAAGACTCCAAGACTCCAAGACTCCAAGACTCCAAGACTCCAAGACTCCAAGACCCAAGATTCCAGGACCCAAGATTCCAAGACTCCAAGACTCCAAGACTCCAAGACCCAAGATTCCAAGATCCAAGATTCCAAGACTCGAAAACTCCAAGACCCAAGATTCCAAGACTCCAAGACTCCAAGACCCCAAGACTCCAAGACTCCAAGACTCCACGATTCCAAGACTCCAAGACTCCAAGACTCCAAGACTCCAAGACTCCAAGACTCCAAGACCCAAGATTCCAGGACTCCAAGACTCCAAGACTCCAAGACTCCAAGACTCCAAGACTCCAAGATTCAAGACCCACGATTCCAAGACTCCAAGACTCCAAGATTCAAGACCCACGATTCCAAGACTCCAAGACTCCAAGACTCCAAGACTCCAAGACTCCAAGACTCCAAGACTCCAAGACTCCAAGACTCCAAGACCCAAGATTCCAGGACCCAAGATTCCAAGACTCCAAGACTCCAAGACTCCAAGACTCCAAGACCTACGATTCCAAGACTCCAAGACTCCAAGACTCCAAGACTCCAAGACTCCAAGACCCAAGACTCCAAGACTCCAAGACTCCAAGACTCCAAGACTCCAAGACTCCAAGACTCCAAGACCCAGGATTCAAGACCCACGATTCCAAGACTCCAAGACTCCAAGACCCAAGATTCCAAGACCCAAGATTCCAAGACTCCAAGACTCCAAGACTCCAAGACCCAAGATTCCAAGACTCCAAGACTCCAAGACCGAAGACTCCAAGACCCAAGATTCCAAGACTCCAAGACTCCAAGACTCCAAGACTCCAAGACTCCAAGACCCAAGATTCCAAGACCCACGATTCCAAGACTCCAAGACCCAAGATTCAAGACCCACGATTCCAAGACTCCAAGACTCCAAGACTCCAAGACTCCAAGACTCCAAGACTCCAAGACTCCAAGACTCCAAGATTCAAGACCCACGATTCCAAGACTCCAAGACTCCAGGACTCCAAGACTCCAAGACCCAAGATTCCAAGACCCAAGATTCCAAGACTCCAAGACTCCAAGACTCACGATTCCAAGACTCCAAGACTCCAAGACTCCAAGACCCAAGATTCCAAGACTCCAAGACTCCAAGACTCCAAGACTCCAAGACTCCAAGACTCCAAGACTCCAAGACTCCAAGACCCAAGATTCCAAGACTCCAAGACACCAAGACTCCAAGACTCCAAGACCCAAGATTCCAAGACCCAAGATTCCAAGACCCAAGATTCCAAGACTCCAAGACTCCAAGACTCCAAGACCCAAGATTCCAAGACCCAAGATTCCAAGACTCCAAGACTCCAAGACTCCAAAACTCCAAGACTCCAAGACTCCAAGACTCCAAGACTCCAAGACTCCAAGACTCCAAGACCCAAGATTCCAAGACTCCAAGACTCCAAGACTCACGATTCCAAGACTCCAAGACTCCAAGACTCCAAGACCCAAGATTCCAAGACTCCAAGACTCCAAAACTCCAAGACTCCAAGACTCCAAGACTCCAAGACTCCAAGACCCAAGATTCCAAGACTCCAAGACACCAAGACTCCAAGACTCCAAGACCCAAGATTCCAAGACCCAAGATTCCAAGACTCCAAGACTCACGATTCCAAGACTCCAAGACTCCAAGACTCCAAGACCCAAGATTCCAAGACTCCAAGACTCCAAGACTCCAAGACCCAAGACTCCAAGACCCAAGATTCCAAGACTCCAAGACTCCAAGACTCCAAGACTCCAAGACTCCAAGACCCAAGATTCCAAGACTCCAAGACTCCAAGACTCCAAGACTCCAAGACTCCAAGACCCAAGATTCCAAGACTCCAAGACCCAAGACTCCAAGACCCAAGATTCCAAGACTCCAAGACTCCAAGGCTCCAAGACCCAATATTCCAAGACCCAAGATTCCAAGACTCCAAGACTCCAAGACTCCAAGACCCAAGATTCCAAGACTCCAAGACTCCAAGACCCACGATTCCAAGACTCCAAGACTCCAAGACTCCAAGACTCCAAGAACCACGATTCCAAGACTCCAAGACTCCAAGATTCAAGACCCACGATTCCAAGACTCCAAGACTCCAAGACTCCAAGACTCCAAGACTCCAAGACTCCAAGACTCCAAGATTCAAGACCCACGATTCCAAGACTTCAAGACTCCAAGACTCCAAGACTCCAAGACTCCAAGACTCCAAGACTCCAAGACCCAAGATTCCAGGACCCAAGATTCCAAGACTCCAAGACCCAAGATTCCAAGACCGAAGATTCCAAGACTCCAAGACTCCAAGACTCCAAGACTCCAAGACTCCAAGACCCACGATTCCAAGACTCCAAGACTCCAAGACTCCAAGACTCCAAGACTCCAAGACTCCAAGACTCCAAGACTCCAAGACCCAAGATTCCAAGACCCAAGATTCCAATACTCCAAGACTCCAAGACTCCAAGACTCCAAGACTCCAAGACTCCAAGACCCAAGACTCCAAGACTCCAAGACTCCAAGAGCTAAGATTCCAAGACCCAAGATTCCAAGACTCCAAGACTCCAAGACCCAAGATTCCAAGACTCCAAGATTCCAAGACTCCAAGACTCCAAGACTCCAAGACTCCAAGACTCCAAGATTCAAGACCCACGATTCCAAGACTCCAAGACTCCAAGACTCCAAGACCCAAGATTCCAAGACCCAAGATTCCAAGACCCACGATTCCAAGACTCCAAGACTCCAAGACCCAAGATTCCAAGACCCAAGATTCCAAGACTCCAAGACTCCAAGACTCCAAGACTCCAAGATTCCAAGACTCCAAGACCCAAGATACCAAGACTCCAAGACCCAAGATGCCAAGACTCCAAGACTCCAAGACTCCAAGACTTTCAAGACTCCAAGACTCCAAGACTCCAAGACTCCAAGACTCCAAGACCCACGATTCCAAGACTCCAAGACTCCAAGACTCCAAGACTCCAAGACTCCAAGACTCCAAGACTCCAAGACTCCAAGACTCCAAGACTCCAAGACCCAAGATTCCAAGACTCCAAGACTCCAATACTCCAAGATTCCAAGACTCCAAGACTCCAAGACTCCAAGACCCAAGACTCCAAGACCCAAGATTCCAAGACTCCAAGACTCCAAGACTCCAAGACTCCAAGACTCCAAGACTCCAAGACCCAAGATTCCAAGACTCCAAGACTCCAAGACTCCAAGACTCCAAGACTCCAAGACCCAAGATTCCAAGACTCCAAGACCCAAGACTCCAAGACCCAAGATTCCAAGACTCCAAGACTCCAAGGCTCCAAGACCCAATATTCCAAGACCCAAGATTCCAAGACTCCAAGACTCCAAGACTCCAAGACCCAAGATTCCAAGACTCCAAGACTCCAAGACCCACGATTCCAAGACTCCAAGACTCCAAGACTCCAAGACTCCAAGAACCACGATTCCAAGACTCCAAGACTCCAAGATTCAAGACCCACGATTCCAAGACTCCAAGACTCCAAGACTCCAAGACTCCAAGACTCCAAGACTCCAAGACTCCAAGATTCAAGACCCACGATTCCAAGACTTCAAGACTCCAAGACTCCAAGACTCCAAGACTCCAAGACTCCAAGACTCCAAGACTCCAAGACCCAAGATTCCAGGACCCAAGATTCCAAGACTCCAAGACCCAAGATTCCAAGACCGAAGATTCCAAGACTCCAAGACTCCAAGACTCCAAGACTCCAAGACTCCAAGACCCACGATTCCAAGACTCCAAGACTCCAAGACTCCAAGACTCCAAGACTCCAAGACTCCAAGACTCCAAGACCCAAGATTCCAAGACCCAAGATTCCAATACTCCAAGACTCCAAGACTCCAAGACTCCAAGACTCCAAGACTCCAAGACCCAAGACTCCAAGACTCCAAGACTCCAAGAGCTAAGATTCCAAGACCCAAGATTCCAAGACTCCAAGACTCCAAGACCCAAGATTCCAAGACTCCAAGATTCCAAGACTCCAAGACTCCAAGACTCCAAGACTCCAAGATTCAAGACCCACGATTCCAAGACTCCAAGACTCCAAGACTCCAAGACCCAAGATTCCAAGACCCAAGATTCCAAGACCCACGATTCCAAGACTCCAAGACTCCAAGACCCAAGATTCCAAGACCCAAGATTCCAAGACTCCAAGACTCCAAGACTCCAAGACTCCAAGATTCCAAGACTCCAAGACCCAAGATACCAAGACTCCAAGACCCAAGATGCCAAGACTCCAAGACTCCAAGACTCCAAGACTTTCAAGACTCCAAGACTCCAAGACTCCAAGACTCCAAGACTCCAAGACCCACGATTCCAAGACTCCAAGACTCCAAGACTCCAAGACTCCAAGACTCCAAGACTCCAAGACTCCAAGACTCCAAGACTCCAAGACTCCAAGACTCCAAGATTCCAAGACTCCAAGACTCCAAGACTCCAAGACCCAAGACTCCAAGACTCCAAGACTCCAAGACTCCAAGACCCAAGACTCCAAGACCCAAGACTCCAAGACTCCAAGACTCCAAGACTCCAAGACCCAAGATTCCAAGACTCCAAGACCCAAGATTCCAAGACTCCAAGACTCCAAGACTCCAAGACCCAAGATTCCAAGACTCCAAGACACCAAGACCCAAGACTCCAAGACCCAAGATTCAAGACCCAAGATTCAAGACCCAAGATTCAAGACCCTCGACCCCAAGACCCACGACCCCAAGACCCACGACCCCAAGACCCAAGACCCCAAGACCCCAAGACCCCAAGACTCCAAGAATCCAAGACTCCAAGACTCCAAGACCCAAGATTTCAAGACCCAAGACTCCAAGACTCCAAGACTCCAAGACTTCAAGACTCCAAGACTCCAAGACTCCAAGACTCCAAGACTCCAAGACTCCAAGACTCCAAGACTCCAAGATTCCAAGACTCCAAGACTCCAAGACTCCAAGACTCCAAGACTCCAAGACCCAAGATTTCAAGACCCAAGACTCCAAGACTCCAAGACTCCAAGACCCAAGATTCCAAGACTCCAAGACTCCAAGACCCAAGACTCCAAGACCCAAGACCCAAGATTCCAAGACTCCAAGACTCCAAGAATCCAAGACCCAAGACTCCAAGACCCAAGACTCGAAGACCCAAGATTCGAAGACCCAAGATTCCAAGACCCAAGACTCCAAGACCCCAAGACTCCAAGACCTAAGATTCCAAGACCCCAAGACCCAAGACCCCAAGACCCAAGACCCAAGATTCAAGACCCAAGACCCCAAGACCCAAGACCCAAGACCCCAAGACCCAAGACCCCAAGACCCAAGACTCCAAGACCCCAAGACCCAAGACTCCAAGACCCCAAGACCCAAGACTCCAAGACCCCAAGACCCAAGACCCCAAGACCCAAGACTCCAAGACCCCAAAACCCAAGACTCCAAGACCCCAAGACCCAAGACTCCAAGACCCCAAGACCCAAGACCCCAAGACCCAAGACTCCAAGACCCCAAGACCCAAGACTCCAAGACCCCAAGACCCAAGACTCCAAGACTCCAAGACCCAAGACTCAAAGACCCAAGACCCAAGATTCCAAGACCCAAGATTCCAAGACCTAAGATTCCAAGACCCAAGATCCAAGATTCAAATACCCAAGACCCAAGACCCAAGATTCCAAGATCCAAGACCCAAGATTCCAAGACCCAAGACTCCAAGATTCCAAGACCCAAGACTCCAAGACCCAAGATTCCAAGATTCTAAGACCAAAGATTCCAAGACCCAAGATTCCAAGTCCCAAGATTCCAAGACCCAAGATTCCAAGACCCAAGATTCCAAGATTCTAAGACAGAAGACCCAAGACAGAAGACAGAAGACCCAAGACAGAAGACCCAAGACAGAAGACCCAAGACTCCAAGACCCAAGATTCCAAGACCCCAAGATTCCAAGACCCAAGTTTCCAAGACCCCTAGACTCCAAGACCCAAGACTCCAAGACCCAAGATTCCAAGACCCAAGACCCAAAATTCCAAGACCCATGATTCCAAGACCTAAGATTCCAAGATTCCAAGACCCAAGACCCCAAGACTCCAAGGCCCAAGACCCAAGATTCCAATACCCAAGATTCCAAGACCCCAAGACCAAAGACCCAAGATTCCAAGACCCAAGATTCCAATACCAAAGATTCCAAGACCCAAGATTCCAAGATTCCAAGACCAAAGACCCAAGACCCAAGTTTCCAAGACCCAAGACCCAAGATTCCAAGACCCAAGACCCACGATTCCAAGACCCAAGACCCCAAGACCCAAGACAGAAGACCCAAGATTCCAAGACCCAAGACCCAAGACAGAAGACAGAGGACCCAAGACCCAAGATTGCAAGACCCAAGACAGAAGACCCAAGACCCAAGATTCCAAGACCCAAGATTCCAAGACCCAATACCCAAAGACCCAAGATTCCAAGACCCCAAGACCCAAGACCCAAGATTCCAAGACCCAAGACCGAAGACCGAAGACCGGGGACCCAGGACCCAGGACCCAAGTCCCAGGACCCAAGACCCAAGACCCAGAACCCAAGACACAAGACCCAGGATCCAAAATCCAAGACCCACGACCCAGGACCCAGGGTCTTGGGAGTTGGGTCTTGGGACTTGGGTCCTGGGTCTTGGGTCCTGAGTCTTGGGACTTGGGTCCTGGGTCTTGGGACTTGGGTCTTGGGACTTGGGTCCTGGGTCTTTGTTCTTGGGACTTGGGTCTTGGGTCCTAGGTCTTGGATCTTGGGTCCTGAGTCTTGGGACTTGGGTCCTGGTTCTTGGGACTTGGGTCTTGTGTCCTAGGTCTTGGATCTTGGGTCCTGGGTCTTTGGACTTGGGTCTTTGGTCTTGGGTCTTTGGTCTTGGGTCTTGGGACTTGGGTCCTGGGTCTTGGGTCCTGAGTCTTGGGACTTGGGTCCTGGGTCTTGGGACTTGGGTCCTGGGTCTTGGGTCCTGAGTCTTGGTTCCTGGGTCCTGGGTCTTGTCTTGGGTCCTGGGTCCTGGGTCTTGGGTTTTCTGTCTTCTATCTTGGGTCTCTGGTCCTTGGGTCTTGGGTCTTGGGTCTTGGGTCCTGGGTCCTGGGTCCTGGGTCCTGGGTCCTGGGTCTTGGGTCTTGGGTCTTGGGTCCTGAGTCCTGGGTCTTGGGTCTTGGGTCTTGGGTCCTGGATCTTGGGTCCTGAGTCCTGGGTCTTGGTTCTTGGGACTTGGGTCTTGGTCCTAGGTCTTGGATCTTTGGTCCTGAGTCTTGGGACTTGGGTCCTGGTTCTTGGGTCCTGGTTCCTGGGTCTTGGTTCCTGGGTCCTGGGTCTTGTCTTGGGTCCTGGGTCCTGGGTCTTGGGTCTTCTGTCTTCTATCTTGGGTCTCTGGTCCTTGGGTCTTGGGTCCTGGGTCCTGGGTCCTGGGTCCTGGGTCTTGGGTCTTGGGTCCTGAGTCCTGGGTCTTGGGTCCTGAGTCCTGGGTCTTGGGTCTTGGGTCTTGGGTCTTGGGTCTTGGGACCTGGGTCTTGGGACTTGGGTCCTGGGTCTTGGTTCTTGGGACTTGGGTCTTGGGTCCTAGGTCTTGGATCTTGGGTCCTGAGTCTTGGGACTTGGGTCCTGGTTCTTGGGACTTGGGTCTTGGGTCCTAGGTCTTGGATCTTGGGTCCTGGGTCTTTGGACTTGGGTCTTTGGTCTTGGGTCTTTGGTCTTGGGTCTTGGGACTTGGGTCCTGGGTCTTGGGTCCTGAGTCTTTGGACTTGGGTCCTGGGTCTTGGGACTTGGGTCCTGGGTCTTGGGACTTGGGTCCTGGGTCCTGAGTCTTGGGTTCTGGGACTTGGGTCCTGGCTTCTGGATCTTGGGACCTGGTTCCTGGGTCTTGGTTCCTGGGTCCTGGGTCTTGTCTTGGGTCCTGGGTCCTGGGTCTTGGGTCTTCTGTCTTATATCTTGGGTCTCTGGTCCTTGGGTCTTGGGTCTTGGGTCTTGGGTCCTGGGTCCTGGGTCCTGGGTCCTGGGTCCTGGGTCTTGGGTCTTGGGTCTTGGGTCCTGAGTCCTGGGTCTTGGGTCTTGGGTCTTGGGTCGTGAGTCCTGGGTCTTGGGTCCTGGGTCTTGGGTCTTGGGTAGTTACTAGTTGCAATGGTGATGGGACCTCTGCCTCCTCTGCCGCAGGCCCTTTCTGCAACCCGCCTCCCCGGGGCTGTAGGACCTGAAAGGGTGGTCCAGGATTATTTACAAGCCCATAAGTTATTGGGTGGCCTGCAAGTTCTCAGCCTTGTTCATATTAAAGCGGGAACATCAACAAAGTCCCAACGGGGACGGGCAGTTTTGTAGCCGGGAACCGCTACCTTCTTTAACAGGCTTCTTCATCCTCGGTACTGTATGGCGGGGGAGGGGACTGGGTATTGCGGCTCACCCTCCTCTTCACATGAAGGGCGAACCAGCCCCTCTCCCCTCAATGCCGGGTGTAGCTCACCAGCTCTCCGTGCTCCAGGTCACGGTCCGGGTGACCTACGGGCAGGTGCGGGTACACGTCCTTGCGGGACACAAACACTTCCGCCTCCAGGCTGGGCTCATATATAAACCCCCATCCAAGGTCGGGGTCAAATTGCTGGACTTGGCCTTCGTAGGTCGGGCCCTGTACCCGATAGGTGGCGCTGCGGAGATTCTCCTTCTCCCTGATGGTCCGGGCCAGCACCTCCGCCTTCTGCCTCTCACATGCCGTGATCTCCCGGCCCAGCTGACGCTGCTGCCGCTCCCAATACGGATCATCTGCCTGCTCCCTTTGCGCGGGGGTCGGGCCCAGCCAGAGCTCCCCCACGCCGGCTGCGACCGACACCTTCTGGACTGGGGAACTCCGCTGTGTCATGATGGCCTGCTGTGCTGCCTTGCAGCGGCAAGCCTGCGACGCCTCAGCCAAGGCCTGGTTTGTGGGAGCGGCCAGCTTTACCTGCTGGGCTGGCTTCCGGACAACGGCCACCTCCGTCTTGGCCGGGCGGACTGCCGGGGCCTGGATCACCTTGGGTGCAGTTGCTTCCGGGACTGGCTGGTCCACACCGGGAGCGGGCATCCTCTGGAGATGGGTCTTCAAGGGAAGTGGTATTGGCGCCGGCCGGATGACTGGCCGTTCTCGGGCTGCTTCCACGGGCGGGTCCTCACGGGCGGATTGCACGGGCTCCACTGCCGGTGTCGGGGGCAGCGGACCGAGCGGGGAAGCAGCAGCCGGTACAGGCGGTGAGGGAGGCAACAGAGGGCACAGGGGCAGACCGGGTCCCTCAGCGGCATCGGCTGGTCCCTCGGGGGGACAGGGGCGTGGGTCGCTTACCCGCTCCTCCAAAATTGCCTCCACTTCACGTACCCGCATGGCCGCAGCTATTTCCTCCATCTCGGCCACCCACAGCTCCATCAGGAAGTGCACCTGGGCCTGCCGACGGCGACACATCAATGTCGTCTGGGCTTCCACCCACGCCGCTGTTCCGGGCGCGGGTTCCGGTGCTGCGAGCTTGCACGACGGGTCAGCCATTGCGCCTTCACGAGGTCCAGGAACCAGAAGTGTGGCAGGGTCCTGGAGTCCCTGCCCTTTATCAGCTCGGTCACATGTCGCTGAATCTTCACCCACCCCCCTACCCCCCTTGGTCTTTTCGCAGCACTCCCTTTTTTTGCTGGGCAGTTTCGCTTTCCGACCGCGCGCTTTGCTGCATGGCCGTGTTCCCAGGGGGCGGGGCTTCGGCTTTTCGCGCCCTTTCTGCGGGAAAGAAGACTCTGGAGAGAATCTTCGCTCCAAAAGATGGCGGATTCCGCAAATTTTGCAACGGATCACCGCTGACTTCACTTCAAGGTGCACTTCACTAGGTAAGTTAATAGGTAAGTATCCTGTTCGTGACGCCAGAAGAGTTGATGTGTACCGCCCCGCACTCGGTTGCAGCCGAGCTGCTCGGATCCGGGCTCGTTGGTGGGTGGCTTGAGCACCTCTGGACCCGGGGTCACTTCACTCTGAAAGGGTGCTGGTGCTACTTAAGGGGTAGGTAGGTAGGTGTACGGCCGGAGCCGTGTTTGAGTTCGTGACGCCACCCACGGGATGTGGTAAAGGTGTAGACACCACCGCTGCGGTTACGGGGCACCCGGGGGAGATGGTGATGCTGCAAGATGTTAACCCCTCCGTGGGCAAGGGTAATGGCCCCGGGATTCGTTGGGGAGAGTAGCTGGGCGGTGCAGGGTGGTGCGCGGCTGGACGGCACTGTTGTACTCACTGTTATTGACACACACAAGTCTCTGATGAACAAAGTTGATGGTGGTCGGTGCCCGCAGCCGGCTGTGTCTGGTCCCCCACCCGGTTTGGTGGTCTTTGCCTTTCTCCTGCACCATGTGATGTTTGTGTAGACTGCCTGCGCTTCAGCGACGGGAGGCCGCTCCCCGGTTGTGTATATGTCGGAGGAGCCCGTTTGCCCGCAGACGCTGGCCCGTGGGATCTCTCTTCTTGTGCAGTGGCTTTCTATCCCCCTCGGTGGGCTGTTGTCTTCAGTCGGGACTTGGGTGGGAAAGGACCTAAAGTCCAGACCACAATCAGTTGATTAACTCAGTCCAGTGGCTTCTGGACCTCGTTTCAGGGTCTGAGTACCCTTCTGTGTGCTGCGGTTTCCGAATCAGTTCCCCGGGTCAGTACCGGAGGGCCACTACCCTGTCCCGGTCCACCACGGTTCCACCAAACCGTCTTCCCAGATCCTGCAGGCTAGGCCAGTGTCTGCCTCCTAACCAAGGTGCTAGAGGTGGGGAGACAAAAGGCGCAAATAGGGTCTTATCCGGTAAACCAGAAATGACGGAAAGGTATGGTAACACTCACCTGATCAGGTTGTGCCAGTCACAACTCCTGAAATCGCATGTGAGTGTCAGCTTGGTTTGAAAGCAGCGGCCCCGTGAAACAGCAAAAATCATATATGAAAATAGAAAAACGGGTTTTAGCCGCGCTAAAAAACCACTGGTGCAGGATTAATGAAGAAGTTTCTTTTTTATTTCAGCATTTCCAACGCGTTTCAGAGACTGGAACCGTCTCCTTCCTCAGGGAAAAAAGAAATCATGCAGCTGTCTAACAGTCAAGTGTTATAAAGGAGGATAAAGACTGCCACGTTGACAGCCATGACGTCATCCACCCACTCTGTTTGCAGGGCAATGACTCATATGCACGTGGAGAACATACAAAAAAATCACAATTAAATACAACAAATTATTGTAAAACACAAATTACTGCATGCGATAAAAATAAACATTAATAAAAGGTTTTTTTAAAACAAGTTGTTCGTGGTCCATTTTTGACAAATAGAATTTTTAAGATTTACAGGGAAAATTCATAAAACAGGGGGTTAAAATGAAAATGGAGAGGTACGAACCTATGGACAAATACTAGTATGCACAGGGATTAAACCACCAAACCATTCCTCCAAATGCATCTGGTGGGCTTGGTGGAAAAAGGGATGGAATATCATGAAATAGCACAAAGAGATCAATTAATAAAGGCAGACGCCCTTAAAAAATGTGAAAATTTAATGAATTTCTATGTAACTATGAACTGTAGAATTGTGCAAGTACAAAAACGTGATAAATGTTAGATCCATTTACTGTATCAAGCTTTCCTGCTTGGAAGGGTCAAAGTGAAGAATTTGAAACATAGAGGGGCTGATGTGAAAGAATCTGACATAAAATGGAAAGAAACCGCATCTATAGCAGGAAGCAAGTGCCAGTGGTGACGGGGTGAAATGAGTTCAGACCGTGGGAAAGAAACAAACTGCGCAAGCGCATGGAAAGGATATAACCTTGCCGGGGTGACGAAAATTCAGACCGCAAGGAAATGTGCTCAGTGGCACAGAGTGGAGGGTGGATATACAAGTGAAAGTGCACTGTGCAAGGATGAAGGGTGTTCGTGGCTAATAATTAAACCAATACAGTTGTCGGGATGACTGATGGAAACCAAATAGGGGTGAAATACTTGTGAAATTAAAACACTCCAAAGAAAGGGTATTACACCAAGCTAATGAAAAAAATGGATATCATACGGGGATGAGAAGTACATGGAGCTAGCGGTAATACCGGCATTTCTATAAAGGAGAGGAACCAGGAGGGCCAAATGTGTTTATAAATGTTAAAAAATATATTAAGAATAATAAAATGTACTGAATATAAAGATAATAACAAGGCATCCATTAATACCAATTATTATTATCTTTTGGATTTATTGGAAAGGGAAAGTATACAATATTAGTAGATTAATACTTTAAAATTGGAGTGAAAACACGCTGGAAAAAATGAAACTAGCGAATCATAAACATGTGTTGAAAATGTAAAAATTACAAATAACGTGCCAAAGCACTGTAGAGGATAAAATCCCCTTTACTCATGGGAAAGGATGTTTATCTCTTTTTACATTATAACATAGCTATTCACAAAACTGCACCATAACAATTTTTAAAATTATAAAAGATCCTACCCGTAGGTATGAATTACAAATAGCCAGGGGCGGCTTGCATTGCCAGGGCTGTAAAAAGACTAAAATAGACCATAAAACACTGATTTTAAAATAGGCTGGAGGACACTAACAACGGACATAAAAGTACTGAACAGCACATTGACATAGATATGAATTAATAAAATAAATCGGAGACTTCATTAAGGCCAAAAGGTTTCAGGGTATTTAATTTATAAATCCAGAAAGTCTCTTTCCTGCTGAGGGTTTCAGCCCTATTGTGTACAGCAGGGTCAATCTGTTCAATTGGTGTAATTTTAAAATCAGGATTTTTATTATGCTGTAAATTATGCTGTTTATTCAGTATAAACCAGTATTGTGCATTCAATGGGAAGGAATTTTTTAAGATAAAGAATCATTTGACATGCCAATCAAATTTTGTTATTTATCTGGTTGATTGTATATGCGGCAAACAGTATGTGGGTAGAACGAGCCAAGCACTGCATAACAGATTAAATTCGCATCGCCACAATATAAAAACGGGCTTCCTTCTACATGGCCTTTCTAAACATTGTGTTTTACAGCATAATAAAAATCCTGATTTTAAAATTACACCAATTGAACAGATTGACCCTGCTGTACACAATAGGGCTGAAACCCTCAGCAGGAAAGAGACTTTCTGGATTTATAAATTAAATACCCTGAAACCTTTTGGCCTTAATGAAGTCTCCGATTTATTTTATTAATTCATATCTATGTCAATGTGCTGTTCAGTACTTTTATGTCCGTTGTTAGTGTCCTCCAGCCTATTTTAAAATCAGTGTTTTATGGTCTATTTTAGTCTTTTTACAGCCCTGGCAATGCAAGCCGCCCCTGGCTATTTGTAATTCATACCTACGGGTAGGATCTTTTATAATTTTAAAAATTGTTATGGTGCAGTTTTGTGAATAGCTATGTTATAATGTAAAAAGAGATAAACATCCTTTCCCATGAGTAAAGGGGATTTTATCCTCTACAGTGCTTTGGCACGTTATTTGTAATTTTTACATTTTCAACACATGTTTATGATTCGCTAGTTTCATTTTTTCCAGCGTGTTTTCACTCCAATTTTAAAGTATTAATCTACTAATATTGTATACTTTCCCTTTCCAATAAATCCAAAAGATAATAATAATTGGTATTAATGGATGCCTTGTTATTATCTTTATATTCAGTACATTTTATTATTCTTAATATATTTTTTAACATTTATAAACACATTTGGCCCTCCTGGTTCCTCTCCTTTATAGAAATGCCGGTATTACCGCTAGCTCCATGTACTTCTCATCCCCGTATGATATCCATTTTTTTCATTAGCTTGGTGTAATACCCTTTCTTTGGAGTGTTTTAATTTCACAAGTATTTCACCCCTATTTGGTTTCCATCAGTCATCCCGACAACTGTATTGGTTTAATTATTAGCCACGAACACCCTTCATCCTTGCACAGTGCACTTTCACTTGTATATCCACCCTCCACTCTGTGCCACTGAGCACATTTCCTTGCGGTCTGAATTTTCGTCACCCCGGCAAGGTTATATCCTTTCCATGCGCTTGCGCAGTTTGTTTCTTTCCCACGGTCTGAACTCATTTCACCCCGTCACCACTGGCACTTGCTTCCTGCTATAGATGCGGTTTCTTTCCATTTTATGTCAGATTCTTTCACATCAGCCCCTCTATGTTTCAAATTCTTCACTTTGACCCTTCCAAGCAGGAAAGCTTGATACAGTAAATGGATCTAACATTTATCACGTTTTTGTACTTGCACAATTCTACAGTTCATAGTTACATAGAAATTCATTAAATTTTCACATTTTTTAAGGGCGTCTGCCTTTATTAATTGATCTCTTTGTGCTATTTCATGATATTCCATCCCTTTTTCCACCAAGCCCACCAGATGCATTTGGAGGAATGGTTTGGTGGTTTAATCCCTGTGCATACTAGTATTTGTCCATAGGTTCGTACCTCTCCATTTTCATTTTAACCCCCTGTTTTATGAATTTTCCCTGTAAATCTTAAAAATTCTATTTGTCAAAAATGGACCACGAAAAACTTGTTTTAAAAAAACCTTTTATTAATGTTTATTTTTATCGCATGCAGTAATTTGTGTTTTACAATAATTTGTTGTATTTAATTGTGATTTTTTTGTATGTTCTCCACGTGCATATGAGTCATTGCCCTGCAAACAGAGTGGGTGGATGACGTCATGGCTGTCAACGTGGCAGTCTTTATCCTCCTTTATAACACTTGACTGTTAGACAGCTGCATGATTTCTTTTTTCCCTGAGGAAGGAGACGGTTCCAGTCTCTGAAACGCGTTGGAAATGCTGAAATAAAAAAGAAACTTCTTCATTAATCCTGCACCAGTGGTTTTTTAGCGCGGCTAAAACCCGTTTTTCTATTTTCATATATGATTTTTCCTAACCAAGGTACCAGGGCTCCGACGCCGGCACCTGTCAGACTGTGAACTCTCAACTCTCCTCTCTGACTAAACTGTAACTGACACTTCTCCAGCCACAGGCTGTCTGAACTCTTTTCCTGCCTCAGGCCCTCTGAACTCCTCGGTGGGCATGGCCAACCGCCTGGCTCCGCCCCCCTGATGTGTCCATGACGCACTGCGGAAGGTGACTAGGGTTTAATGTGGTTGGCTGGTGTTACCTTATGTGGGACTGGTGTTGTGCGGGACGCTATCTAGGACTACCTGCCTAGTCCAGGGCGTCACAGCTTCACTTCATCTCTCCCAAAATGTTACCGAAAAGAGGAGATACCTCCCAGACCAATGGAAGACAAATCTCAAGGGTGTCCCAAATCTCCCAGAATATAAGTATTGTCAGAAAAGAAAAAGCTGTGGAGAAATAGCGCAAATAGGGTCTTATCCGGATACGAAAATGGAGAGTGCAAGTGTGTACACTCACCTGCTGGGGTTGTGAAAGTCACAACTCCTGTAATCACATTTTAGAAGGCAAATAGGAGCAGCCCCGAAGGTAACCAGTATAGAAATAAAGTAAGAAGAATTGGGTTTTTTTGCCGAACTGTCACCAGGAATCCGATTTTGATTAAATATTCTCTTTGTTCATGCACAGATCAGGTCAACACGTTTAGAGATCGCAGTCTCCTTCATGAGGACATCAGAGAAAATGTCCTGATGAAGGAGACTGCGATCTCTGAAACGCGTTGACCTGACCAGTGCATGAATAAAGAGAATATTTAATCAACATCAGATTCCTGGTGACAGCGTGGCAAAAGTACCCGATTCTTCTTACTTCAGAATCTAAGTATTACAAGAGGTTTATTTTGTGTTGGAGAGGGATGAAGCCTAGGAAGAGCAGAAAATGATCATGGAGGGAGGAAGGTCTCGCAGGAGGACGTAACTATTGACAAAAATGTTTAACGTAGCATCAAACTTTGAGCTATTGATCGCATACCAGAGGTAAATTTAGAAAGTATTTACAGTGTGTCCACCCATATCCTGTCCACCGTCATTAACTTGAGAACGGCGACAGCTATAGGCATAGAAGTGGTGTCTAGGTATAGTAAAGTAGCCATGCGCTACGCAATGAAACCACCTATAGCACCACCTGGTGGAAAACAATGGGGTTAGCATTTTTATCTCGAAAATGGAACAAGATAGAGAAAAAAAGGGAATTACAAAGTTGTAGGGCATCATCAATTCAATACGAATCGACACCTTGCATACAGAAATGCTATGATTAGAACGTATAAAACTCACAAGGCTGCGGACGTGAAGCGATACCTCATGGAGACCTTCCTACAAGTCATTGGGTATGGTGGCTGCGTGGAGTTGCCTCCACGCTCACCTGACCTGACCCAATTGGACTTCTTTCTGTGAGGTCACATCAAACAGCAGGTGTATGCGACCCCTCCACCAACATTGCAGGGCCTACGATGACGTATTACAGATGTTTGTGCAAATATGTCACCTACCATATTGCACAACATGCAGCAAGATACAGTATGCTGTCCAGAGTCCAGATGTGCATTGCAGCTGACGATGGGCACTTTGAGCATCAAAGTTAAATGAGCGCCATATGCGTGACCAGCATTCAATGTTTTGGGGCGGGTCATAGGTTTCATATCATAGCATTTCTGTATGCAAGGTGTTGATTCGTATTGAATTGATGATGCCCTACAATTTTTTAATTCCCTTTTTTTCTCTCTCATTCCGTTTTAGAGATAAAAATGCTAACTCCGTTGTTTTCCACCAAGTGGTGCTATAGGGGGTTTCATTGCGTAGCGCATGGCTACTTTACTATATGGATACTACGGTGGAAGATTGGGAGCCAGTGGAGGGACATGCAGAGGGGAGAAGCGGGGTGGTATTGAGGAGAGAGGTGGATCAGTCGGGCAGCAGAGTTAAGGATGGACTGGAGAGGGGCAAGCATGTTGGCAGGGAGGCCACAGAGGAGGATGTTACAGTAGTCGAGGCGGGAGATTATGAGGGCATGCACTAGCATTTTAGTAGATTGCGAATTGAGGAAAGGGTGGCTTCTGGAAATATTATACCTAGACACCACTTCTATGCCTATAGCTGCCACCATTCTCAAGTTAATGGCGGTGGACAGGATATGGGTGGACACACTGTATATTTTCTTTTTCTAAAAGTGCTATAAAGTGAATAATGAAAACTAGATACTTAGCAGTTATAACTTAATTTACATGGTGTCTGTCTCAGAATTGGACATTCCGCTAACAATAAGGGTGGTTTACATTGGCTCAGCACACCTATCACAACTAGTATTTTTCATAAAGTTCATCCTCTAACCAAATAAAACCCAGGTAGTCTGATTCTAAATCAACACATGGCATAGTGGTATATTAGATGTAACTTATAGAAAGTGGTTTACAAAAACTCAATTGTCCCTTCTGGGATTGACTTAAATACATATTTCACCAGGTCCATACTTCAGCAGCCCCATCTAAGGCAACCTACAATATATCTTGAGGATGCAGAAGTGATAATTAAAGTGGTGAAAAGGCAATATCCAAGAAACAGTGGCATGCAGGGCTTATTGTTCTGTATGAGTACCCTGATATGTATGTATTTTGCTGCTTCATATTAATAATAATAATAATAATAATAATAATAATACATTTTATTTATATAGCACCAACATATTGTAGCCCGTTACAATTAAGCAGGACATGTATGAGCAATAAAAACAAGCTGCATGATCTGGTCTTCAGCCAGGATCTGTCAAGTGTAATTACTGTGTGCATGGAGGATGTGGAGATGAATAGGAGGGAACAGATTATGATTAACATTTAGTAGGAGCGAACAGTGGAGACTTAGGTTAGAGTTGAGGTGATAGGCCTGTCTAAAGAGTTGTCTTTTTAGAGCAGGCTTAAGTACATGGGGACTAGTTATTATTAGTATGATCCATATGATATTATTATGATCATTTGGGGTAGTACGTTCCAAAACACTAGCACAGGATGAGAGAAGTCTTGGAGACGGAGGTGCGAGGTTTGGATTATGGACAATGTGGGTCTAAGATCAGTTACAGAACGGAGATTGTGGGTAGGGTGATAGACAGAGATGTATGGCAGTGCAGAAGAGTGAAGAGGTTTGTGGATGAGAGAGGTTTGTATTGTATGCTGTAGAGGGTGGGCGACCACTGTAATGACTGGCACAAGGTAAAGTAATCAGTGAAGTGGTTGCACAAAAATTTAGACAACTCAAGACTAAACTGGAAAAACGGAATATCAAAAAATGGGATATCAACTTTATAAATAAATTGCATGTCTTTTGCATTTTACTGGTACTGAGTACTGCAATGCCAGGATTTTTAATTCTCTTATACATCCCTTGATATTTTAGTGGGCTCTGCAGAAAGAAATGATATTGGGCATGCTGGTGTTCTGGAACATTACCATCAGCTAATTGTGAAGCATCTCTCTCTCACCTCTCCTGTGTACAGAAGACTCAAAGAAAATGGAATCCTGACAACTGAGCAGATAGGACTGCTGGAGGTAAAATATGGTTTTATACTTAGTTTCTTGTAAAGTAAGATACAAAGCCACATTAGCCTGGCACTATAATTCTGAATTTTCCAATATATATGTGAGATTTTCGTCTTTAGGAACATTAACTCTTTCGCGACACGGCCAATTTTTGTTTTTGCGGGGGGTGGGGGGGGGGTTCTCCCTTCTTCCCAGAGCCATAACTATTTTTTTGTCCACAAAACATATGATGGCTTGTTTTTTGTAGGACAAGATGAATTGAACTTTTATATTTTTTTTTACTTTTTACTGTTTTTTATAGTCCCCTTAGGGACCATCTCGCTTGTGCTATATAAAGCAATGCCATGACATTGCTGTATATAGCAAAAATCACAGTCTCCTTTGAAGCCCACAGGCAGGGTTTCAAAGGAGCACTGCTATGACAAGCACAGAGGTCTTCAACAGACCCCCTGCTGTTATAGCAACCCATTGGCGACTCGCAATCATTATTATTATTATTATTATTTATTATTATAGCGCCATCAATTCCATGGCGCTTTACATGTTAAAGGGGTATACATAATAGGGCAAGTACAATACTCATAAACAATACAAGACACAGACAGGTACAGGAGGATAGAGGTCCCTGCCCATGAGGGCTCACAGTCTACAAGGGATAGGTGAGGATAAAGTAGGTGAGGGTAGAGCTGATTGTGCGGCGCTGCATCAGACTGAGGGTTATGGCAGGTTGCAGTCTTGTCGGAAGAGGTGGGTCTTCAGGTTCCTTTTGAAGCTTGTCAAGGTAGGCGAGAGTCTGATGTGTTGTGGCAGAGCATTCCAGAGTATGGGGGAGACACGGGAGAAATCTTGGATGCGATGGTGGGAAGAGGAGCAGAGAAGGAGATCTTGTGTGGATCGAAGGTTACGTGCAGGTACAGTGCCTACAAGTAGTCTTCAACCCCCTGCAGATTTAGCAGGTTTGACAAGATGCAAATAAGTTAGAGCCTGCAAACTTCAAACAAGAGCAGGATTTAGTAACAGATGCATAAATCTTACAAACCAACAAGTTATGTTGCTCAGTTAAATTTTAATACATTTTCAACATAAAAGTGTGGGTCAATTATTATTCAACCCCTAGGTTTAATATTTTGTGGAATAACCCTTGTTTGCAATTACAGCTAATAATCGTCTTTTATAAGACCTGATCAGGCCGGCACAGGTCTCTGGAGTTATCTTGGCCCACTCCTCCATGCAGATCTTCTCCAAGTTATCTAGGTTCTTTGGGTGTCTCATGTGGACTTTAATCTTGAGCTCCTTCCACAAGTTTTCAATTGGGTTAAGGTCAGGAGACTGACTAGGCCACTGCAACACCTTGATTTTTTCCCTCTTGAACCAGGCCTTGGTTTTCTTGGCTGTGTGCTTTGGGTCGTTGTCTTGTTGGAAGATGAAATGACGACCCATCTTAAGATCCTTGATGGAGGAGCGGAGGTTCTTGGCCAAAATCTCCAGGTAGGCCGTGCTATCCATCTTCCCATGGATGCGGACCAGATGGCCAGGCCCCTTGGCTGAGAAACAGCCCCACAGCATGATGCTGCCACCACCATGCTTGACTGTAGGGATGGTATTCTTGGGGTTGTATGCAGTGCCATCCAGTCTCCAAACGTCACGTGTGTGGTTGGCACCAAAGATCTCGATCTTGGTCTCATCAGACCAGAGAACCTTGAACCAGTCTGTCTCAGAGTCCTCCAAGTGATCATGAGCAAACTGTAGACGAGCCTTGACATGACGCTTTGAAAGTTAAGGTACCTTACGGGCTCGTCTGGAACGGAGACCATTGCGATGGAGTACGTTACTTATGGTATTGACTGAAACCAATGTCCCCACTGCCATGAGATCTTCCCGGAGTTCCTTCCTTGTTGTCCTTGGGTTAGCCTTGACTCTTCGGACAAGCCTGGCCTCAGCACGGGTGGAAACTTTCAAAGGCTGTCCAGGCCGTGGAAGGCTAACAGTAGTTCCATAAGCCTTCCACTTCCTGATGATGCTCCCAACAGTGGAGACAGGTAGGCCCAACTCCTTGGAAAGGGTTTTGTACCCCTTGCCAGCCTTGTGACCCTCCACGATCTTGTCTCTGAGGGCCTTGGAATGCTCCTTTGTCTTTCCCATGTTGACCAAGTATGAGTGCTGTTCACAAGTTTGGGGAGGGTCTTAATTAGTCAGAAAAAGCTGGAAAAAGAGATAATTAATCCAAACATGTGAAGCTCATTGTTCTTTGTGCCTGAAATACTTCTTAATACTTTAGGGGAACCAAACAGAATTCTTGTGGTTTGAGGGGTTGAATAATAAATGACTAAATGACCCTCTTAATAAACTTTTCATAATTTAAAAAAAAAAAATAAAAAAAGAAATAACATTCTTTTTTGCTGCAGTGCATTTCACACTTCCAGGCTGATCTACAGTCCAAATGTCACAATGCCAAGTTAATTCCGAATGTGTAAACCTGCTAAATCTGCAGGGGGTTGAATACTACTTGTAGGCACTGTAAGTACCGGGATACTAGGTCAGAGATGTAAGGAGGAGACAGGTTGTGGATGGCTTTGTAGGTCATGGTTAGGGTTTTGAACTGGAGTCGTTGGGCAATGGGAAGCCAGTGAAGGGATTGGCAGAGAGGAGAGGTCGGGGAGTAGCGGGGGGACAGGTGGATTAGTCGGGCAGCATAGTTTAGAATAGATTGTAGGGGTGCGAGACTGTTAGAAGGGAGGCCACAGAGCAGGAGGTTGCAGTAGTCCAGGCTGGAGATAATAAGGGCATGTACTAATGTTTTTGCAGCTTCTTGGGAAAGGAGTGTTTGGATCTGTGAAATATTTTTGAGTTGGAGGTGACAGGAGGTGAAGAGGGCTTGGATGTGTGCCTTGAAAGAGAGATCAGAGTCTAGGAATACTCCCAGGCAGCGAGCACGAGGGATCGGGGAGAGTGGGCAGCCATTGACATTGATGGATATGTCAGGTGGGGGAGTTGAGTGATGGGGGGAAAGACAATGAATTCTGTTTTGTCCATGTTCAATTTTAAGAATCGGGCAGAGAAAAAGGATGAAATAGCAGACAGACATTGTGAGATTCTGGTTAGTAGGGAGGTGATGTCAGGTCCAGAGAGGTAGATCTGCGTATCATCAGCGTTGAGATGATACCGAAAGCCGTGGGACTCTATGAGCTGTCCCAGGCCAAGGGTGTAAATGGAGAACAGCAGGGGTCCAAGAACTGAACCTTGGGGAACCCCGACAGATAGGGGGCAAGATGAGGAAGTGGTGTGAGAGTGGGAGACGCTGAAAGTTTGGTCGGTTAAGTATGAGGAGATCCAAGATAGCGCCAAGTCTGTGATGCCCAGAGACGAGAGAATTTGTAGTAGAAGGGAGTGGTCTACTGTGTCAAAGGTAGAGGACAGGTCCAGAAGGAGGACAGAGTAGTGTCGCTTGGATTTTGCGGTTAGTAGGTCGTTAGTGACTTTTGTTAGGGCAGTTTCAGTGGAATGATAGGGTCGGAAGCCAGATTGTAGTCGGTCAAAGAGGGAGCAGGAAGAGAGGTAAGAGGACAGTTCAAGATGGACATGCTGTTCCAGTAGTTTTGAGGCATAAGGAAGAAGTGAGTGATATGGGGCGATAGTTTGACACAGAGGAAGGATCAAGGGAGGGCTTTTTGAGGATGGGTGTGATGGAGGCATGTTTAAAGCATGAAGGAAATACACCAGTTGTTAATGATAGGTTGAAGAGATGGGTTAGGGTTGGGATGAAGACTGTGGTGAGATTGGGGATGAGGCGAGATGGGAGTGGATCAAGCAGACAAGTTGTGAGATGTGATCTTGAGAGTAGAGTGGAAAGATGATCTTCTGTCATGGTGGAGAATCATGTCACAGTTTTGCCGATGGGAGCTTCAAATGTTATGCCTCTATGCAGGTGCTTGTTAAATGGTTCTGTCAGAGTTTGACAGCAGGATTTAACAGGTTAACTATCGCAGGTGGAACTCCGCTCCACCCACCATTATTAGAGGCAAGTCCTGACTAATACACAACCAATACCTGCCGAGTATGGAGTAGGCTCACCCCCTGAGTATGCCCCATAGACCCACTTCCAACTTTCGCTGTACATGTAGGGGTTGACAACATTTTTATTTGCAGACTTCAGTAGAGTTTCTCATGATTAGTGGAAGTATATATACATTGAATGGTCACTTTATTAGAGACATCCATCTAGTAAGAGGCTGGAGCTGTTTTGGTCTTCAGAACTTCAGCATTGTGGCATATATTCCACTAAGTGCTGAAATTGTTCTTTTAATGGCCTTCAGCTCGATCTCAACCTATAGCAAGTTGACTTGATGGATGAACGCTTTGTAGGAAGATTGACCTTGTGCAAGCCTAGATGGGTCTTCTTCGCCATTAACTTGATAATATCAAGCCGTCGAGTTTCTAGTCTTCCTCTTCACCTTCTTACTTTGATTTTTCCGACCATGATAAAAAAAACAATAGAAGGAACAAGGTGAAGAGGAAGACCAGCAACCCAATGGCTTGATACTATCAATGGTGTAGAAGACCCTCGTGGACCTATCTAGGCTGCACAAGGTTGATCTTCCTACAGAGCGTTCATCCATCAAGTCCTCATTGATCAAGATCGAGTGGATTTCCGTTGAAAGAAAGATATGTAGAACAATACTCTGTTCCTCTATCCTGTCACATTACCCTTGTTTTTAAAATATATATATATATATATAATTCCTTGCTTTAAAAAAATAAAAAATAATATGTTCTACATATACACCGTGTGCAAAATTATTAGGCAAGCTGTATTGTAGAGGATTTTTTATTATTGATCAACAACTATGTTCTCAAGCAACCCAAAAGACTCAAATATCAAAGCTTAATATTTTTGGAAGTTGGAGTGTTTTGGTTTTTTTTTAGATGTGGCTATCTTAGGAGGATATCTGTTTTTGCAGGTAACTATTACTGTGCAGAATTATTAGGCAACTTAATAAAAACCAAATATAGTCCCATCTCACTTGTTTATTTTCACCAGGTAAACCAATATAACTGCACAAAATTTAGAAATAAACATTTTTGACATGCAAAAACAAAACCCCAAAAAATTAGTAGCCAATATAGTCACCTTTCTTTATGATGACACTCAACAGCCTACCTACCGTCCATAGATTCTGTCAGTTGCTTGATCTGTTTACGATCAACATTGCGTGCAGCAGCCACCAGACACTGTTCCGAGAGGTGTACTGTTTTCCCTTCCTGTAGATCACACATTTTATGAGGAACCACAGGTTCTCTATGGGGTTCAGATCAGGTGAACAAGGGGGCCATGTCATTATTTGTTCATCTTTTAGACCTTTACTGGCCAGCCACGCTGTGGAGTAGTTGGATGCATTTGATAGAGCATTGTCCTGCATAAAAATCATGTTTTTCTTGAACGATACCAACTTCTTCTTGTACCACTGCTTGAAGAAGTTGTCTTCCAGAAACTGGCAGTAGGTCTGAGAGTTGAGCTTCACTCCATCCTCAACCCGAAAAGGTCCCACAGGTTCATCTTTGATGATAGCAGCCCATGCCAGTACCCCACCTCCACCTTGCTGGCGTCTGAGTCGGAGTGGAGCTTTCTGCCCTTTACTGATCAGCCTCTGGCCCATCCATCTGGCCCATCAAGAGTCACTCATTTCATCAGTCCATAAAACCTTTGAAAAATCAGTCTTAAGATATTTCTTGGCCCAGTCTTGACGTTTTATCTTATGTTTCTTGTTCAAAGGTGGTCATTTTTCAGCCTTCCTTACCTTGGCCATGTCCCTGAGTATAAATAGAAAACCTTTATTGAACAATAGTTAAAAACAGTTAAAAAGCAAGGCTGTACAAGCAGCCGCTCACCATCCTCAGGTCTCCTGCCTCCGGCACCTGGCGCTTGCATCCTTGTCCCGCCTCGCTCCACCACTGCGTGGATTCCTCGCCACTGTACTTACTCCGGTGGAGCCATCTGGTAGGGCTTCTTCACTCTCACCCTACCCCCCATTAGCCCCCTTGGCTATACTTACTGCTCGCTCTCCTATTATTGTGATTGTATTTTATTTGCTAGTATCACTATTAGAATTGTATATATATATATTTCTTATAGAGCAGACAGGGACTCTTTTGGTGTGTGCTTTTTACTGTCCTTGCTATTGTTACAAGAATGTACCATTGCGCTCATTGTACTGTTGTTGCATGACCCTTCTCGGGGGTTCAAGAGTTGCAGGAATTGGCTGTATTTTTGTATTTATTACAACATGGGGTTACCTTTTACTTTGGGTCACTGGCTGTGCAGCCTTGCTTTTTAACTGTTTTTAACTATTGTTCAATAAAGGTTTTCTATTTATATTTCTATCTTGGGTTGTGCTCATTTATGTGCAACATCTTTTTTCTCTTTGCTTCACAGTGTGCTCCTTGTTGCACTTGTAGCACCCCTTTATAAGTCACTCTCCAATTATGGTGCACTCCCTATCCCTATTTTCCCATGTCCCTGAGTATGGCACACCTTGTGCTTTTTGATACTCCAGTAACGTTGAAGCTCTGAAATATGGCCAAATTGGTGGCAAATGGCATCTTGGCAGCTTCACGCTTGATTTTCCTCAATTCATGGGCTTTTATTTTACACTTTTTTTGCCCAACACGCTTCTTGCGACCCTGTTGGCTATTTGCCATGAAACGCTTCATTGTTCGGTGATCACGCTTCAAAGGTTTGGCAATTTCAAGACTGCTGCATCCCTCTGCAACACATCTCACAATTTTGGACTTTTCAGAGCCCGTCAAATCTCTTTTCTAACCCATTTTGCCAAAGGAAAGAAGTTGCCTAATAATTAAGCACACCTTATATAGGGTGTTGATGTCATTACACCACACCCCTCCTCATTACAGAGATGCACATCACCTGATTTACTTAATTGGTAGTTGGCTCTCAAACCTATACAGCTTGGAGTAGGACAACATGTATAAAAAGTATCATGTGATCAAAATACTCATTTGCCTAATAATTCTGCACACAGTGTACAGCTACTAATTGATGTGAAATGCCAGATCTGCAATCACCTCAGTACAAGATAAACCTGACAGCTACTGTATGTAGAATTTTATATTGCATAAAACCTTTGAATGACTCATTCGAAGTCAGTCACTCATTGGTCTCAATTTTCCCATACTAATGTAGATTTACAGTACATGGTTCAGTTATAATGTACAACTCCATTACTTCCCTTTATGCTGCCCTCCGGGGTCACGTGTCTGATTTCCATAGAGAGAAGCTCCAATAGTTAAAGGGAATCTGTCACCAGGTTTTTGCCACCTAATATGAGCAGCATAACGTAGGGGCAGAGACCCTGATTCCAGCGGTGTATCACTTACTGGGCTGCTTAGTGTAGTTTTGATACAATCACTGTTTAATCAGCAGTAGATTATCATTAGAGGACTACTTGGCGTGCTGCAGGTAGTCCAGCATATTCATAACTGCAGAGAAAACATTGATTGTATCAAAATGACATCAAACAGATCAGTAAGTGACACATCACTGGAATCAGGGTCTCTGTCTTTACATTATGGTCCTCGCAGATGGGGGAGAAAAAAAACTGGTGACAGAGTCCCTTTAAAGAACACAGATCTGTAATAATTACATCTAGTGTAGGAAGGTTAAAGACAACAGATTACGTCCCACAACTGGTATAAGAAGTCACATCACTACATAACCATTTATAGTTATTTCACAACTTTCAATCCAATCCAATACTTTACCTTACCTGTCTCTGTGTTACAAAATAAAGCTCGAGGAATCTTCAGATCGGAAAGTTGCCAGACTTCTTGATGTGCTGAAAAGCAAAGACCATCACATGTTCACAACCTTCTGTGCTGTACTTCATGAGACCGGTCACCATCACTTGGCACAAGTTTTACAGAAGGCCATAAATAACAAAACACCTATGTTACCTGAAGGTAAGAAAACTTTATTTGCCTCATCTTAAACTACTTTGAAAATTTCCTCTGATGCTGTGACCTGAGCTAGCGTTAGGGGTCTATGACCTGTTGATATACACTCCGCCCAATTAAGGGAGAGCCAGGCCTGTCTCCCCTCTGCCAACCATCCTATCACCTATTACCTTTCTGAACTCACAGACAGTACAAAGAGCAGAAAGTAGCTTTTACCCAACAACTGTGATGATCCTTTGTGTTTGATGGGTAGCAACATAAGACACTTCCTTGCACCTATTGTCTGGTTAGAAGTCATTACAGATCTTGGGTTGGTGGAAAGAGGCAGCAAAAAGATACCATCCAGCAGGGTGCCGTTTCCAAGGTATATCCAAGGTAGCCGACAGGGCATTACAACCATGACTGGTGTATGGGGCCCGATAAAGAGGGGGGCCCAGCCGGGTCTGGGGTAATTACTTAACCGGGCCAGCCGGTTCCCCTCTTCACCATGCCCCAGTCACAGCCACAGCAGAGGGGCCCGGCAATGTCGCTTCAGCTACTATACATGGCAAATGGGAAGAGCATGAAAATTAGCAATGTGCTGGACTGGAGGCAGGGTCAGTAGGGCAGGGGGTGGCGGGGGATATCTTTTAAGGCTTAATACAAGAATCCTTGTTCCTCATCTCTTGGTCGAGGTGTGAGAGTGTTTACAAAGAGTGACTTTTACTTACAGTAGGAGCACCCTGCCTGTCTTCTATCTTCTACATAGAAACATCCGGCTTGTCATTGCATTATTTATGTAAGATCATTTTCAAACATTTTCTCCTAAATCTCTTTGCTATAAATACAAAAAGAAGGAAATTGATGGGTGCATGTTGCTTTTTGACCCACCATAGAAACCCCTATGTTTTGGCATTCTAAAGGGGGCTTTACATGCAGCGACCTCGCTAGCGATGTCGCTCGTAAAGACACCCGCCCCCGTCGTTTGTGCGTCACGGGCAAATCGCTGCCCGTGGTGGACAAAATAGTTAGTCCCCGTCACACTAACTTACCTTCCTAGCGACATCGCTGTGGGCGGCAAACAGCTTCTTTTCTAAGGGGGAGGTTCGTGCGGTGTCACAGCGACGTCACATGGCAGTAGAAACGGAGGGGCGGAGAGCAGCCACATGAAAGTCACGCCCACCTCATTGCCGGAGGACGCAGGTATGGTGTTGTTCGTCGTTCCTGGGGTGTCACACGTAGCGATGTGTGCTGCCTCAGGAACGACGAACAACCTGCGTCCTAAATGAGCAACGACATTTGGTAAATGGACGACGTGTCAACAATCAACAATTTGGTAAGTATTTTGCATCATTAGCGGTCGCTCGTACGTGTCACACATACTGACGTCGCTAACGAGGCCGGATGTGTGTCACGAATTCCGTGACCCCAGCGACATCTCATTAGCGATGTCATTGTGTGTAACGGGGCCTTAAGAGATGAAGATTGCTTCAAAGATTTTGTTATAACATAAGGCCATACACATTAGATAAGTGTCGACCAAACCCCCGTCCAGTGGAATGGGCGTCTCCTGACCATATCACCAATGGCAGATATCAAGGCAAAAAAGGATCAGGAATCTATAATTTCAACATGCCTGATCTTTTGCACCTGTAGAAGAAAAGCCACTACCAGAGGAGTAAGTACGTAAACGCCTAATTCCCCCCTCACCATTAAATAAACATACACACAGCCCAAGAGTGCATAGAGGGGGACTGGATGTATAGCTATTGGAGGAGTAACAATTATTTGTATAGTTATAGTGGCTGAAAGGCGTCTGTACTGTATGGTAATAAACTTTTCTCTTTCACTTTTTCTCCTAAGTTTCAACTGTTTCACAACATAAACACAACTTAAGTGAAGCCATTATGCTACATAAGGAATATGACAAGAAACTCAGAGATGAAAATATTCAGCTGAGGAAAATTTAAAGGATGCAAAGCAACTAAATGACCAAGTGCGTGACCAAACTATACATCAATAATGTAAATGTAACACTGCAATATAGGGCTCCAAATCTGAGCCGAGTGTGCAGTCAAATGTTGTAACGGAGTCTTGTTTATCAAATGTAACCTACTTCTATTACATCTCTTTAAAGTAGGAAAACCGAAAGCAATTCTGTGTGGTTTGGGAAGGAAGGGTCCAGGTTTTCATTTGTCCTGTAATAGACTCCTATTAGTTGGATCAGCAGAAAATAACTTTTCCACAGTAGGCATAGCCAGGGTATCAGGAGTGTGTCACAGCCTGATGTGATCTCAGGAGGATCTTGGATCAGAAGGTCACAACGTATTGTTGATCGCAGATCTGTTTTAGTGCCCACTTGTTGTTTATCCTGGTGTATGAGCGTATTTAATTCCATCCAGTACTGAAGAGGTTAAGGTTCATTTTTATCCTGCAGTGATCTAACCAGGAAGTTGCAACCTCAGCTGCAGCCACTGCCTTCAGCTATAAAGATCTGTTCCTCACTCCTCCCTATGCCAGCTATAGCTTATACTTATGCTGTCCACTTTGAAGGAGCTCTCGTCTCTGGAGAAACTGAGGTGTCGCTTCTGTTGCAGCTGAGAAGTTTCTGCTAGGAAAGCTGTGGAGTGTTATTTGTTGTGTCTTTCCTCACCTGTTTGTCTTACCTACCTTGTGTTGTCGAATTGCAGTGGGGAGTCTCACTGGCCCTCACTAGTCAGGGTAAGTTCAGGGCCAGTAAATGCCTATGCACGTGACAGTGCATTGAAGGGGAAGGACCAGTCAAGAGATATTAGGGAGTGCATGGATCAGCCTCATGTGAGTGTTAGAATGTGACCCCGCTCCCCTCTTCATAGCACTAGCGTCTACCATTGTATTGCTACCCTGGTGTTCCCTCTGTGTTGCGCCGCTCAGCCAGGAGTCCTCTCGTACCTGGCATGACATTTGCAGTCACATGATGACACAGAGCTTTAGGTTCATTGATTTCAGTTAATTCTTCCAGTGATCATCAAATCATTGTGGATCTATTTAGATCAATAGGGGTTTGTGTAAACTGGATTAAAAGTTGTGCTGGTTTTGGTATCCCCGAATTGTAATAATGAGCCATCAGTCTGATTCATATTAAAAGACACTTCAAAGAATAAGCAGACATGTTTTTTCCTACTGCTCCCTGTAGGCAGAATAATTTTTTGAATTGCTTGTGGTATTTCTCTAGCTGAGGCTTCTGTTGTATCACATAGTGCCCACAACAATAAACCAGTGACCATATACAAGTATTACCATGTCACACTGTATCATACTCTTATATAGTTCGTCTCTGTAGCTAATAGGGTGGCCTTGGTAAGACTTTACCCCTTGATAAAGATAATATGCCCTAATGGGGTATATGGTAAAAGGGGATGTCCAGATTGGAAGACCATTTAGGATGTAAACTAAAGTTAGTATCAAAGGTGTCCTTTAGATCTGGCTCTTGGCATAGATGGCTTCTTCTTACATTACCTATCCTGGACTAATCCCTTCAAAAGAGTTTTCCTGGAAAAACATTTATCACCTGCCATAGGTATTAAATGGCTGATCACTGCATCCCTATCAGCTACTACAATGGAAGAAACAGGGAGCTCGGAAACCCGGGTTCAAGTGATCAGTGGGGTCTGCAGTGATCAGAAAGTTAACACCATTCCCTATGTCCATTTTCTGAAAATCCCTTTAAACATCTATTCAAAATTACAAAAAAAAAAGTCTGACAGCACTCCATGTGAACAGGTGCGTACCTCTTCATGATATATAATAGAAAAAAAAAAAGAGTTCCAGCCGCACACTGAAATGCCCAAGCTTTCAACTACCAAAAAAGATCTAATAAAAATGTGAGAACTTTTGCATATCAAAATGGCCATTTTCATACCTGCCCAGTAGCCACGTCACGGCAGCCTCGTTATTTTTTCGTCTTTTTGTATTTCATATGCAGTCATGCCCATTCGACTGACTTTGCACCCAAACTCTCCCCCCCCCCATTCCCTATAAGCCACATGTGATTTTATTCCTTAGTAGCTGGTCTATCCTTGCCAAAATATGTAGGTTTGTTTTTTTTTATATCCAGTCAGAGGCAGAAAGGAAGAGTAGAACACAGTATAATGAGGTTGCCGTGACGTAGCTATGGGGCAGGTATGGAAATGGTCATTTTAATATGTAAAACATCTTACATTTTATTAGATTTATTTTGGTAGTTGAAAGCTTTGGCATTTCAGTGTGCGGCTGCAACATTTTTTTTCTATTCAAAAGTACAGACATGTAGGTCTGGATCCCAAAAACATAGTAGTTAAATGTCTATACCCTGAGAGACCAAGCAGGAAATGTTTGTGGACAAAAACCTTATAAATCTACTTATAGAGGTTGGGGTTTCTCTAGAGTAGATACGGCTGGTTCAAATAAGAAGATAACACTTTCTTCACAATACAGCACGTTTTAAGGGTTATGAGAACGGATTAGCCTTCATCTGTAGGTTCACGAGTCTGCCTTTTAATATATTAGTGAGACAGAAATTAGACATTCATATGACCCCTATCACTAACCCACATATTAGATAATGCTTTATATAGAAAGCTAAACTAACATGTCACCAGCTGCATTGTATATTGTTATTTGTGTTCTGTCCCCACTTAAAGGCGATGGAAGGTGCGTAGTTGTGAGAATCTTACCTTCGTTTTTCCTATAGGTGGGGCAGACAGGACCAGAGCGCTCCAGAGTGAAACATGCACATGCTGAGATGAAACAATGGTGGTTTATTTTCTCCAAAGGTTAGGACATGCAGAGTGCAGTAATCCAAGTACTTGGCATTGAAATTCTCGAGTGATGCTTGCCTCTGTAGCTACTACGTGGTCAGAAGACTTTGCTCCTAGAAGCTCCAATAAGGGATGTTGTTCTCACAGACTCTGGTTTGGAAATGAACACACCAGGATGTGATGCAAGAGGGTCATCAGACACTCCCATGGGCTGGGCAAAGGAAACAGAGGAGCCGAAAGGTCTGACCAGTAGATGGCAGCAGAGACAAGCATGAAAAACATTAAATAACAGTTTTAACTAAGACAAATAGAAACAGCACAATTTGTGTATTACAATTGTCTGCATATTCGTGCACTTACAGGCTGCAAGAACTGGAGGAGAAGATAACTATCGCTAAATGGGAACGTGATCTGGCCATAAAAGAGAAGAACATTCTGCACAATGAAAATGAAGCTCTGCAAAACCTCAATACTGAACTTCAAGCTCTGGTCAGGAAATTGGAGGAAACCGTCCTCCGTTCTGACCTAAGAGACCTAAGGACTTACCATTCCAACGTAAAAGATCTTGGGTTCAGTGTGGACTACCTGAAAGAGAAATCTAAAAGGTTTTATCCTGAGACTCACTTAGGTCTTGTGTACAGGTGAATACTAGTTAGTATACTGCAGCATTTTCAGGAACCTAGCCAAGGTTATCTACCTCTACCGAGTGAGGCTGTTTTTATGGATGTCTTAAAGTAGATTATGTTTAATGGCTTAAAATGCAGTAAATCAACCATTTTTATATAAATTAATATATATACACATTTTAGATTTAAATTTATATGCCTAAAATATTACAATTCTAGTTAAGTTCTCTTTAATAAATTACCCCAAAACAGACTACTGGTCAAAGAGTAGGTACGAGTGGACCAATGGAAGTTCAGCTGAACTTCATTTTAAGTCAATGATTGGTAGTTCGGGTCTCAGCCAACATGCAGCCAATCACAAACAGATCACTTCTGGGGGAGGGTGGGCAGGGTTTTTCCATTTATTTTTTTTTTCTTTGAGGGGGGGGCGATCCACACTACATCCGATCACAGTGAGAGCTGTTCAAACACTGCAAGCGTCTCACACTGGGCTGAGCACCACCGATTGTACCCATGCAAAGTGATGCTTACACGAGTGGTTTGTATAAGTAAAAGCACCCAAACTCCGAACCAACTTTTTTTGGTAAGGTCTGAATTCGGTACGAACACCGAACTCCAGACCTTGGGTTTGCTCATCCCTACCAAAGATCCATTAATGTCTGCATAGCAAACAGGTTTCCCTACCAAGAAAAAGAGTCCTGTCTTTTAAACGTATTGTGTCATCAAGGAAAAAAAAAATAACTATTGTTTAAATCAAGTTTTCATATTTTTTTAGAATGTTTCTTTTAAGAGTTTCTACATCACCATCTATATTATAAAAATAAGAGAAATTCTGCAACGTTCACACTCTCTTATAAAACTAATACTAGACTGACGCTTTCTCTTCTGTACAGATGACTTTCAGCAGTCTCATTATCATCACAGACATGAATACAATGATAGGTAACACCTCTAAACATAGTAGATAACACAGCACTCACCGGTCCCAATAGGTGGTGTTAATGCTTCGCATAAAGGGGAAAAGGAAAGTTCAGCTCACCGATCAGCTGTTCACCGCCTCCTGCTAGGATCCCATGCACGGATAGGTAGGGCTGCCTTGCAGATCCACATATAAAAGAGAAAAATCCAGCGCAGTTCCTCAGGATGAATTAAAATCCAATTTATTGGTAACAACTAGGGATGATCGAATACTTCGATTATCCGGCTTCGCAAATATTTTCCGAATACCTTGCCGCTATTCAACTATTCGTGAATATTCGATGCGCAATGTAAGTCTATGGGAAACCCAAATAACAACTATTCGGAACTATTCGGGCTTCCCATAGACTTACATTGCGCATCGAATAGTCGAATAGCGGCGAGGTATTCGGAAAATATTTGCGAAGCCGGATAATCGAAGTATTTGATCATCCCTACTAACAACTTTTAAAAGGTATAAATCTCCGGTAAACAGCAAATGTAAATGACCACACAGTATAACATGGGACTCCGCGTTTCGATGTGCTGTCTATTCATGTTCAACATGAATGAGACAACACGTCGAAACGCGTAGTTGTTAAAAGTTGTTACCAATAAATTGGATTTTAATTCATCCTGAGGAACTGCGCTGGATTTTTCTTTTATATGTGTTAATGCTTCCTCTCCCTTGGCAATGATTTTTGCCCAGATGGGCATGCACAGATAATTCTTCTCTAGAAGTCAATGTGTAAGAGCCAGTTTATTGCTGGCTGTATCCATCTGGTTGCTGAATGAAGATTTCTGATTTCTTTTAATATAGATCATAATATTGAAAATACGTATAAGGCCTCCAACACACATCCGTTAAAAACACGCACGTGCCGCGAGACACGTATTTTCCCTGCGTGTTGCGTGGGTAAGTACGTGTCTCAGGTACATGCGGTCCACATGTGTTCTCAGTGTGCTATCCGCGATAGCACACGGAGAACCGGTAATTTGCATACTCACGTGGTCCGCGCTGCTGTCCAGGGTTCTGATCTTCGGCTCCAGCCCCGCCCACTCCCCGCTGACGCTGCTTCCGGCCGAGCGGAGATTAGCGCCCGTGACAGCTCGCCCACCTCCTTAACACGCTCATAATGAGCGGTGGCCGGCAGGAACATTTTGCAGCGGAAGAATCTGCAGGGCTGGTGGAGGTGAGTATGTGTTTTTTTTATTTTTAAATTAATGACACGTGTTCTCCGGCGCGTGTCACACGGAACCACATCCACACTACATCCGTGTGGTACGGGTGCCGACCGTGTGACACCCGTGCTGCCGGAGAATATGTGGACATGTCAGCGTGAGAAAATCATGGACGCACGTAAGCACGGAACGGACACACGTTCCATTCCAAAATGCTTACGTGTGTCCAAACAATAATGAAAACATAGGTTCTCGTGTCTACGTGCCGCCGGTACGTGAAAAAAACTGCCAAAAACGTACCGGCGGCACGGATGTGTGTCCGAGGCCTAAGAAAAACATTGTTAAAAATTACATTTAACATAAAGCCTAATTTAAAAAATAGGTAATTTTCATTTGTAACTGAAATTCATTACTTCAGAACTGGCCCTTTTGTAACTGATCAATATGTCTACATTATTGAATATACTTTTTTTTTAAAAACCCCTGCTATTTTCTCCTGATAAGTTTGTATATTTCATCTTTGGATTTTGTCACTTCGGATTTACATGTCCATTGTTAATGTATGTGAGAGGGTTTTTTAAAATGACATTTAATTTGAACACACTGCTTAAAGAGTCTAAATAAAAAAAAAAAAAAGATAATATTCACCTCATTTATCCTCTGCTGCTTCTGTGCCAAAGCTTTCCTGGTCCCTCAGTTCCCTCTGTTCAACGGGGTCCAGCGAAGACGAGGTGTATCAATACATGACAACTGCAATCAATCTCTGACTGCAGTGGTCACTTGACATCCCCCATCAGGAGAGGAAGCAAGGATGAGGAGCATGGGCACTCCGGACTGGAACCATAAAGCAGCCCTGGCACACAAACCTCACCGGCCCACATACTATAACACCCCTCAGCCCTGATCAGTGAATCTTGCATTTATATTGTCATGCCCCTCACCATTCACTTAAAGGAGTTATTTGAAGAGTGTGAATGGTGGCATTCCGGAATATCGATCACAGCTCCATCTACATGGTGCTCTTCAAAGCTACATTTCTCAGGATTGTGGTTGTCCCAGTAGTCAGATCCACAGTGAATGGAACAATATCCCTATCCAGAAGATAGGGCATAGCTTCCAAACTTGGGATAACCCATTGAAACAGGTTTGTCAAGATTTATGTTTGAGGTATGGGAAGCGTCACGCTCATCTAGGAATCTGTATAAGCTGATAATTTATTTTAATTCCTTAAAAACTACAACACATTTTGGCCCTTAGCGAGTCTTCATCAGATAAAAATATATATATATAATCTTTATACTTGACCCTAGGCTGAACGTGATCTGAGCCTAAGGTAGGGAGCAGATGGGATGAGCACTTTGTCAACCCCATTAGGCACTAAAGGACACACAGCGATAACAAAAAAAGGATAACAGCAAACAACTTATTTTTAGTTGTCTCAGGGAGAGAAGCTGCAACAACCACCAAGATTCCTGATATATGCAAGCCGCCTGCTTATACTGAAGACTTGATAAAGATGTATCAAATATCACCAGCACCAACTGACAGGAAGTGAAGGTATATAAAGAAAACTTAGGGTGCTGATGAACAGCAACTGACATGCTGAACAATGCCACAGGGTCCAAAAGAGAAACGGGATGAAAACCAAGCAGGAATGCTAGAAGATAAGGGTGCAGTTTGTGCAGCCAAATGCTGTGACCTTCTACAGCCGGACACCACAGGACTGTCACACCCATGACACACCCGAGACTGCACCTATGATTCAATTGCAAGTTTGGATTGGAGTTGCATGACACTTGGCTCACGCTTGCAGCAGATCGGAAGTTAAGTGTCATTAGCATATCGCATCTGATGCTCTTGTTCATACGCATACTCATACGGATACTGAGAATTACATTCAGCAATCAAAAAGGATGGATGTCCAGCAACATCAACATCCAGAAAGTTAAAAATAAAATCAACCATTTATTACAATATGATTAAAAAACATATCAAGTGGTGAGTATAATCTCTGTGGTCATTTACGCATTCCAAACATGAGGTTCTTAGTCATAACATACAACAGGGAACAAACTTTGAGATTAAATAGTCTCAGAGCAGGAAATGATGAAGAAAAGAAAAATAAGGGGGAAGGGGAATCAAAAACAAATGTGTCATGTCATGAATATAAACATATACATTTCCATGCCTCCTCTGGATCCTCCAGATATTCATTGATGAACTTCAAATGGGCTTGGAAATGTGCTGGAGGGAGCAATGAGACCTTGCATGCCCTGCAAGAATTTAATCCATGATGGTGTAGTGTGTTACTAATGGTGATCTTTGAGACTGTGGTCCCAGCTCAATTCAGGTCATTGACCAGGTCCTCCCATGTAGTTCTAGGCTGATTCCTGACCTTTCTCAGAATTATCCTTACCCCAAGAGGCGCAATCTTGCATGGAGCCCCAGACCGAGTATAACTGACGTTCATCATATGAAAACAAAAACACAAATATGTGTTCATTATAATCTCAAAATAACAAAATAAAATTATAATAATTAACATATTATTAATAATAATTTATTGTTTATAAAAAACTCATAATGTGTCCTGTAGCCCACTCCAGCCTTGTGCAGGTCCACAATTTTGTCCCTGGTGTACTTAAACAGCTCTTTGGTCTTGGCCATGGTGGAAAGGTTGGAGTGTGATTGATTGTGTGGACAGGTGTCTTTTATACAGGCAACGAGTGCTAACAAGAGCAATTAATAAAGGTAATGAATGCAGAGTAGGAGGGCTTACCAGGTCTGTGAGAGCCAGAATTCTTGCTGGTTGGTAGGTGAATAAAACACAAACTAATTATACAAAAATCATACAATTTTGGATTCTGTCACAGTTGAAGTGTGCCTACAATAAAAATTACAGACATCTCCATTCTTTGTAGGCAAAAAATATCAAAAAGGGTGGCGGTCCAGCTGCATCAACATCCAGGAAATTAAACAATATAATCAAATATTTATTAGAAAAGAATTACAAACCATATCTAGTGGTAAGTATAATCCATGTGGTCATTTATGCATTTCAAACACCAGGTGCACAGGCACTTTTGAGTCCGAATAGAGTATGATACTTGCCATATATACTGTGTGCAGAATTTTTAGGCAAGTTGTATTTTAGAGGATTTTTTTTATTATTATTGATCAACAACTATGTTCTCAATCAACCCAAAATAAATATCAAAGCTTAATAATTTTGGAAGTTGGAGTGGTTTTTTTTGTTAGATTTGGCTATCTTAGGAGGATATCTGTTTGTGCAGGTAACTATTACTGTGCAGAATTATTAGTCAACTTAATAAAAAACAAATATATTCCCATCTCACTTGTTTATTTTCACCAGGTAAACCAATATAACTGCACAAAATTTAGAAATAAACATTTCTGACATTCAAAAACAAACCCCCCCAAAAATTAGTGACCAATATAGCCACCTTTATTTATGATGACACTCAACAGCCTACTATCCATTGATTCTGTCAGTTGCTTGATCTGTTTGCGATCAACATTGCGTGCAGCAGCCACCAAAGCCTCCCAGACATTGTTCCGAGAGGTGTACTGTTTTTCCTCCCTGTAGATCTTACATTTTATGAGGGACCACAGGTTGTCAATGGGGTTAAGATCAGGTGACCAAGGGGGCCATGTCATTATTTTTTCATCTTTTAGACCTTTACTGGCCAGCCACGCTGTGGAGTAGTTGGATGCATGTGATGGAGCATTGTCCTGCATGAAAATCATGTTTTTTTTAACGATACTGACTTCTTCCTGTACCACTGCTTGAAGAAGTTGACTTCCAGAAACTGGCAGAAGGTCTGGGAGTTGAGCTTCAGTCCATCCTCAACCCGAAAATGTCCCACAAGTTCATCTTTGATGATACCAGCCCATACCAGTACCCCACCTCCACCTTGCTGGCATCTGAGTCGGAGTGGAGCTCTCTGCCCTTTACTGATCCAGCTTCTGGCCCATACATCTGGTCCATCAAGAGTCACTCTCATTTCATCAGTCCATAACACCTTTGAAAAATCAGTCTAAAGATATTTTTTGGCAAGTATCTTGACGTTTTAGCTTATGTTTCTTGTTCAAAGGTAGTCGTTTTTCAGCCTTTTTTACCTTGGTCATGTCCCTGAGTATGGCACACTTTGTGCTTTTTGATACTCCAGTAACGTTGCAGCTCTGACATATGGCCAAACTGGTGACAAATGATATCTTGGCAACTTCACGCTTGATTTTCCTCAATTCACGGGCAGTTATTTTGCTCCTTTTTTGCTCAACGCGCTTCTTGCGACCCTGTTAGCTATTTGCCATGAAACGCTTAATTGTTCGGTGATCACGCTTCAAAAGTTTGGCAATATCAAGACTGCGGCATCCCTCTGCAAGACATCTCACAATTTTGGACTTTTCAGAGCTCATCAAATCTCTCTTCTGACCCATTTTGCCAAAGGAAAGGAAGTTGCCTAGTAAGTATGCACACCTTTATATAGGGTGTTGATGTCATTCCACCACACCCCTCCTCATTACAGAGATGCACATCACCTGATTTACTTAATTGGTAGTTGGCTCTAAATCCTATACAGCTTGGAGTAGGACAACATGTATACAAATTATCATGAGATCAAAATACTCATTTGTCTAATAATTCTGCACACAGTGTATAACTTCCTTTCCAATTTTTCTCTATGAATCCAACATATGTTATATTGATGCATGAATTTGTATATTACAATTGAATGTATAGTGTCACTGGCAGACCTGGAACATAACTCATTAATGTAACTTTTATGTGGCATGCTTATGCACTGGTGGACCTTAATTTATGTATACATAAGGATTACATTATGATCTTGTGCAATATGGGATTATATTAAGAAGAACCTGATTACCACCTTCCCAATTCTTGTGTTTATGATCCTCTGATTTTATCATATTTGTATTAAATATTGTCATGTTAATAAAATTATAATTTTTTTACATAAAAAAATATTTAGTGTTTTTCTGAGTATTTGGTTTCTACTAAGGAGATCTTTTTAGTTTATGCAATTTATTCCCAGACATTTACATGTAGAGGCCCATTGTTTCTTGAAAAGAATATTAGATGATGGCATAAATTTTGTATCCAAAAGAGGGACCAGTTTGAGAAATTTAATTTCTCCATCTGATCATACAAAAACATCTGACCAAAGTGAAAAACACTGGTTATCTACTATGGGATCTTACAGATAAAACCAAAGACTGTGCTCTTATATGCGGCATTCCAAAAATATTGTTTCCTCCTACAAGATTACCATATGTTTCAGTTTGTAAGACACACCGGATTATAATCAAGTGGTGTCAGGGGTGGCGGGTCACAGGAGGCAGGGGCTATAGTGGAGCAGGGCAATGCAGTGGGTGTCCCAGAAACTGTTGGTGGTGCAGGCTTCAAAGAAATGGTGCCAAGAATTGGCACGTTAACAGATTGCACTATTGGCTCAATGACAAGCCGATATTTCATCTGAGCACGCTCCACCTCCTGGTGCCATTTTCCTTAAAGAAGTTGTCCAGTTACCAAAACTGATTTTTTTTTTCTGATAAATCTTGCTAATATGTGCCCCTCAACACATCTATTATGTTTTTTCAGCAAAATTACCTTTCATTGTGCACTAGCAGCACATGCTCATTGCTGGCTCCAGCTCTGATGGGGTTAATCTCTCCTCTGACTTCCTGTGTTCAGTTCCTACAAGTCCCAGAATTCTTTGTGGCTCTAGGGCGGTGTCTGGCTTATCTAACACACCCATTGTGTCTAATACACCCACTCTGCTCCCACCCAAACCCTCCTCCCTGCCTCTTCCCAGTGGATGTGCACTGAGATCAATTACACAGAGACAGCAGCAGCTCAACACAGCCAGGGGAAGAAAGTGTGTGCGCGCGTATATACAGTGTATGTGTATATACAGTGTGTGTGCGTATATACAGTGTGTGCGCGTATATACAGTGTGTGTGTATATACAATGTGTGTGTGAATGTGTGTGTATGTCATACTCACCTGTCTGCAGGGTCCGGGTGCCATGCCTGCTTCCAGCCCCTGTCTCGGTCCCGCCGCTTCGGCTGTGTGCAGTCTCCCCGGTGCACGCACGAAGCTTGCAGGACCTGGCCGTGGATCACCTGATACAGTCACCTGACGCATCAGCTGATCGATTCTCGTGGTGTCGCCGGCTTTTTCGCGCCCGGCCGGCTATCAGCTGATCCTGCTGTCAGGGGACTTCATCAGCTGATTACCGGCAGCTCCTGCAGCGATGGGCCAGGATCAGACTCCTGTCCAATCGATCGCTCCAGGAGCTGTCGGTAATCAGCACAGCACATAAGTGAGTATTATTTTTTTTTTCTACTGATGCATCAGCTGATTGTATAACCGGCTTTTATACAATCAGCTGATGTGTGATGTGATTCAGGCACTTGATCCTGACACATCATCTGATCGCTTTGCCTTCCAGCAAACCGATCAGATGATATTGGATCCGGATTGGATGGCGCGGGACCCTAACCCAGGATTACTGCGGAGGGGGGTTTATTTCAATAAAGATGGAGTCACTAATTGTGTTGTGTTTTATTTCTAATAAAAATATCTTTGTGTGTTGTGTTTTTTTTTTTTTTTTTTATCATTACTAGAAATTCATGGTGGCCATGTCTAATATTGGCGTGACACCATGAATTTCGGGCTTAGGGCTAGCTGATAATATACAGCTAGCCCTAACTCCATTATTACCCGGCTAGCCACCCGGCATCAGGGCAGCTGAAGAGTTGGATACAGCGCCAGAAGATGGCGCTTCTATGAAAGCGCCATTTTCTGGGGTGGCTGCGGACTGCAATTCGCAGTGGGGGTGTCCAGAAAGCTTGGGCACCCTTCACTGTGGATTCCAATCCCCAGCTGCCTAGTTGTACCCGGCTGGACACCAAAATTAGGCGAAGCTCACGTCATTTTTTTTTTCAATTATTTCATGAAATTCATGAAATAATAAAAAAAAAAAAGGGCTTCTCTATATTTTTGGTTCCCAGCCGGGTACAAATAGGCAGCTGGGGGTTGGGGGCAGCCCGTACCTGCCTGCTGTACCCGGCTAGTATACAAAAATATGGCGAAGCCCACGTCATTTTTTTTTTTCTTTTTTGGCAAAAAACTGCATACAGTCCGGGATGGAGTATGCTGAGCCTTGTAGTTCTGCAGCTGCTGTCTTCTCTCCTGCTTACACTAGTGAATGGAGGATGCTGAGCCTTGTAGTTCTGCAGCTGCTGTCTGCTCTCATGCATACACTAGTGAATGGAGGATGCTGAGCCTTGTAGTTCTGCTCCCCCTGCCTCTCCCTCCAGCATACAGTCCTGGATAGAGCATGTCGAGCCCTGTAGTTCTGCAGCTGTATGCTCTCCTGCATACACTAGTGGAGAATGAAGAACATATTGAAGAAGGAAATTACTTCAGAACTTTTTTATTTTTTTTTTTTCTTTCAACAATCTTTCTCTGATAAAAAAAAAAGGATAAAAACACAGAGCAAAAAACGCACCAAAACACGGTAAAAACGCGTCTGTTGTTTGCCACGTATGCGTTTTTTGGGGGTTTTTGACGCAAAAAAACGCACAAAACACCGCTTAAATAAAAGGACGCAGTGTGTGAACTTAGCCGAAATCCACACTGTTACTTGTCATGCATGGGACACACTTTCTCCACTCTCAACTGCACAAGTCCCAGAGTGGCTCAAGTTGTGATAATCCCTGCAATCATTAGAGGATTGGAGATTAGATTCTGTAACAATAAATGTTTAGAGCAATATTGTTATATTGATGGTGTATCCTTAGTATAATACATCATTATGTGATCGTAGGGATCTGATACACGGCCATGTTCGCCACTAAGATTTTCATGGCCACACAATGGAAAAAGTATCGTGTTCCTTGAGACTCTGCCCTGACTCCATCACAGCTAAGTCTCCACCACTCAAGCCTTCTACTATTACACCGCCAGGCAGTGCAGCCATTTTGAAAATTTATTAAAGTTTATAATTCTCATTAATAAAATACTGAAATGTCTCCAAATTTCCATTGCACAACATTTTTTATTTTACAGAAAACAATAGTTTCGAGAATGAAAAAACTATTTACATGTTACTAAAAAATATACCTATAAAGATAAAAATCAGTTAACATGAACTTTGATGATGTCATAGTCATGAGACCAGTCTGAAAGCTAAGGTCTGTGCAACATTCACACCAGACTGGTCACATGGCTATGTTGTCATGGAAGGTCTTTTAGGCCGTTGTGCATACCGGGGGACATAGCAATGATCTAAAGCAGAAGAGCCACGTAGACAGAGTCTGCAGGATGCGTTGCTGAACCTGTCTGTATAATGAAACTTTTTTTTTTATTCTTTATTTTACAGCATCTCACCCGCCCCATACCATAACTGTAAAGACAGAGTTCGGTGTTTGCCCGCAAGGTCGCGTTATCTCTTCAACTCTGCCACTATGTATAATATCACCCACACACACTGCCAATCTGTATAATATCTTCCTGGTATACAGTATATGTCCTCTTCTTGGTATTTATGTCTTCCTTTTGGGTTATGTCCTCATCATGGTTTGTGTCCCCTTTTTGGTATATATGTCCTCTTAATTGTATAGAAGTCTCCTTTTTTGGCCCTTCGTGTCATATTATGCAGCAAAAACAAAAGACAAAACATTTTACTCACCTTCCATAGCTCCAATGTTAGTCAATGTTCTCTTTGAGCCACGATGCAATTTAGCTAGTTGTGTGCCTTCCGATGCACAGCCAGCTGAGACAAGGCTGGTTCTTTGGTCGGCGTGCCACCCGACCACCCCTGGTATTTGGCCCGCGCATGTGTTCAGCTCACAGAGTGCTTTCATGCAGCACTGTGATGAGGTCGCAGACTAATGACCTAATTAAGCTGCTGCACACACAGCGCTTTGCTACATTGACCTTGCCTTCAGCACCTGGCTAATTTTCAGGCAATGTTCGTTCACATGCAAATTTGCTATGTGTTGTGGTAGAAGTGACATGGCTGGGTCCCTCTGATGAGGCTGTGATTGTGGCCATTTGCAATGGTGGGCAAGACCGTACCTGGGCTTAATAAAGCTAAGTTATTACCCAATGCCTGGCCATGCCCCCCTCTTCATCGGGACCCATACAACAGTCATTGTTTTCATGCACTGATGGTGGCCCTGTACACGCCACCACGCAGATTTCGTGTTTCTGGTGTCAATTAGAGTAGCACAGTTGCATAGCTGCATAGACCCTTCATTGTAATAGTCACTGTGGTCATGTAATGCACATGCGCCATCTATTCAAATCAACATGAACTGCTGATTGGCGGTGGCGCTTTTTGTTGTACCTACACCGATCACACAATGATTACATATCTAAAGGATTGACCATCAATGTAAAAGGTGAGTGAGGTGAGTGTTGTGAGGACAGACAAGTACGTAGTCAAATGAAGTGACTATTGGCTTGTCCAGCATTTCTCTGTTTTCCTTTGTCTGTTTTAGTTTTGGGGTATTCCCATCACCAAGATCCTATCTCAATATGTATGAGATGTTATAATAATAATATTAGCAAATATATACAATTTGAAACGTAGTATACATCTCCTGATTAGCCATGTATCTTACCTGATGTGGAAGTGATTAACTCTAAGGTATCCATGGTTACAACCAATCATATAGTGAAAGTTGATACTGTTCGTTGCCATTGATGCCTAGGCCGTTGGAATGCCCCTGCCCATGAGGTAAGTGACATGGCTTATCACGAGAGCTACACTACATTTATAATGCGATATATTTGCTAATATTCTTATTATTACATCTACTACATAGTAGTAGTGGATCTTGGACATGGGAATACCCCTTTAACTGTTAATAATGTTATCTGTTTATCTAATAATATTTTTTTTTTAGTTGACATTGATTAAAACAGTTAATATTTTCATACACAGGTATAATTAAAAAGTCCAGTCAAGTACATGTCATATTTTTCATTTATTTTATGCAGCAGAAATCACAGAGTGGGGCAGTTAGTGACATGTATCATCCGGTCACCTGCACAACAAGTCCCAGAGTGGAGGCAGTGACATGTAGCATCCGGTCACCTGCACAATAAGTCCCTGAGTGGAGACAGTGACATGCTCTGCTCTGACACATAGTGTGCTGCATGTCACTATCTGTCTCCACTCTGGGACTTGTGCAGGTGACCGGATGCTGCATGGCACTATCTGTCTCCACTGTGGGACTTGTTGTGCAGGTGACCAGATGATACATGTCAATAACTGCCCCACTCTGAGACTTGTTCAGGTGAGAGTGTATACAGTTGGAACAATGCAGCAGAAGTCACTGAGTGGAGCAAGTTAGTGACATGTATCATCCGTTCACCTGCACAACAAGTCCCTGAGTGGAGACAGTGACATGCTCTGCTCTGACACATAGTGTGCTGCATGTCACTATCTGTCTCCCCTCTGGGACTTGTTGTGCAGGTGACCGGATGCTACATGTCACTAACTGTATCCACTCTGGGACTTGTGCAGGTGACCGGATGCTAAATGTCACTATCTGTCTCCACTCTGTGATTTCTGCTGCATAGTACCAACTGTATATACTCTCACCTGCAGAACAAGTACCACAGTGGAGACAGTTAGTGACATGTATCATCCGTTCACCTGCACAACAAGTCCCAGAGTGGATACAGTGACATGCAGCACACTATGTGTCAGGGCACAGCATGTCACCAACTTGCTCTGCTTTGTCACCTGCGGTGCTGCATGTCACGTTTTTGCTGCGATTTGGTGCGTTTTTTGCTGCGTTTTTGCTCACTGCGTTTTTAATCAGTGCACAATGCCATTAAAGATTGTTGTTGAAAAAAAAAAAAGGTCTGATGTCATTTCCTTATTCAAAATGTTCATTGTATGCAGGAGAGCAGACAACATCTGCAGAACTACAAGGCTCAGCATCCTCCATTCACTAGTGTATGCAGGAGAGCAGACAGCAGCTGCAGAACTACAAGGCTTAGCATCCTCCATTCACTAGTGTATGCAGGAGAGCAGATAGCAGCTGCAGGACTACAAGGCTCAGCATACTCCATTCACTAGTGTATGCAGGAGAGCAGACAGCAGCTGCAGGACTACAAGGCTCAGCATCCTCCATTCACTAGTGTATGCAGGAGAGCAGACAGCAGGTGCAGGACTACAAGGCTCAGCATCCTCCATTCACTAGTGTATGCAGGAGAGCAGACAGAAGCTGCAGAACTACAAGGCTCAGCATCCTCCATCCAGGACTGTATGCAGTTTTTTACCCAAAAAGAAAAAAAAATGACGTGGGCTTCGCCATATTTTTGTATGCTAGCCGGGTACAGCAGGCAGGTACGGGCTGCCCCCAACCCCCAGCTGCCTATTTGTACCCGGCTGGGAACCAAAAATATAGAGAAGCCCTTTTTTTTTTTAATTATTTCATGAATTTCATGAAATAATTGAAAAAAAAAATGACGTGAGCTTCGCCTAATTTTGGTGTCCAGCCGGGTACAACTAGGCAGCTGGGGATTGGAATCCACAGTGAAGGGTGCCCAAGCTTTCTGGGCACCCCCACTGCGAATTGCAGTCCGCAGCCACCCCAGAAAATGGCGCTTTCATAGAAGCGCCATCTTCTGGCGCTGTATCCAACTCTTCCAGCTGCCCTGATGCCGGGTGGCTAGCCGGGTAATAATGGAGTTAGGGCTAGCTGTATATTATCAGCTAGCCCTAAGCCCGAAATTCATGGTGTCACGCCAATATTAGACATGGCCACCTTGAATTTCTAGTAATGATAAAAAAAAAAAAAAAAAACACAACACACAAAAATATTTTTATTAGAAATAAAACACAACACAATTAGTGACTCCATCTTTATTGAAATAAACCCCCCTCCGCAGTAATCCTGGGTTAGGGGCCCGCGCCGTCCAATCCGGATCCAATATCATCTGATCGGTTTGCTGGAAGGCAAAGCGATCAGATGATGTGTCAGGATCAAGTGCCTGAATCACATCACACATCAGCTGATTGTATAAAAGCCGGTTATACAATCAGCTGATGCATCAGTAGAAAAAAAAAATAATACTCACTTATGTGCTGTGCTGATTACCGACAGCTCCTGGAGCGATCGATTGGACAGGAGTATGATCCTGTCCCATCGCTGCAGGAGCTGCCGGTAATCAGCTGATGAAGTCCCCTGACAGCAGGATCAGCTGATAGCCGGCCGGGCGTGAAAAAGCCGGCGACACCACGAGAATCGATCAGCTGATGCGTCAGGTGACTGCATCAGGTGATCCACGGTCAGGTCCTGCAAGCTTCGTGCGTGCACCGGGGAGACTGCACACAGCCGAAGCGGCGGGACCGAGACAGGGGCTGGAAGCAGGCATGGCACCCGGACCCTGCAGACAGGTGAGTATGACATACACACTCACTCCGCGTCCGGTCACCTGTGCTGCTGGTGGGAGTATATGATCACACTGCCGACACCGCCCGCTCTCCTGACAGCTGAGCACAGCGGGCGGGTGGACAGTGTGATCACATACTTGCGTGACAGGGGGGATTTCAGTGGAGGAAACCCCCCCTGTACTCCACACTGGCGCCCCGTACCTCCCACAGCTGAATGCTGGTAGCGCGCGCTCTGCCTTCACCGCTCCACACACTGGCGTCCTCCGGATCCTCCCCTCGATGCTGGGCTGTGACGTCAGGTAGTCACCGCCCACAGCCCAGTCAATCACTGTGAGTGGCGCCGGCATCCTGTGACGTACCCGTCCAGTTTGAGAGCCCGGAAATGCCGGGACGTCAGAGGATGCAGGCGGCCACAGCTCCAGGGGGTCATGTGACTGGCACTGAGCGTGCAGGATAGCGCCGCTCAGTGCCAGAAATGGAAACAGAAGCCAATGCAGAAGATGCAGACAATGGTAAGTGAGAATCATTGGGGGAAAAAAAAAATGGGTGAACCACCCCTTTAAGTCAGCTGCTGGGAGATCAATGAGCCAGAGGCAGCGTGTGCGCTGATGAAATCAAGAGCTTCATCTGCGCATGCGCCAACTCCGGGTGCCATTATTTGAAGACCTCACTGTCTGCAGCACAGCAGTCCTAGCACAGCACCTGCAGCATAGCCCTTTCCACCCCTCAGTAAGCTACATTTGTATTATAAGATGCACCCCTCATTTTCCTCCTAAAATTTGGTGAGGAAAAAGTGTCTTATAACACAGGTTTATAAAAAAAATATTTTTTTTTTAAATCATTGCAGGTGACTTTGTATTTGTCTGAATCATATTTTTGTCCTGATTTAAAAAATGTATGTAATTTTTCTGTAGCACGTATAGTTTCCATGGAGCAGCATCATTATTATAAGGTATAGGAAATATACTGGCGACATTAAGAAAACAGTAATCTACATTTCAGAAAAGAATGTTTCACCTTACAAAACAGATTTTATTGAACCAAAATAATTTTACATGCAAAATACAAACCAAATTATGAGCAGATATTAAAAGTGCTTGACATTAGACTGTTGTTGATACGATTTTTCAGGGTTGTCCCTATATAACATTCAACAGTAATCTACCATCATTGAGTCATTCCAAAAACCCTGGTAGCGGTGTTCCATTACTTTAATGTCCTGGTGAAACCGCTCGCCTTGTTCATCGCTTAAATCCCCAAGATTTTGAGGGAAGAGATCTAAGTGTGAATGCAAAAAGTGCATTTTCAGAGACATGTGACATCCAAGACACTGATCTGAATTTAGCAGTTCCTCAACACCTTCAACGTATTCTGGAGATTTATTTTTTTCCTAAGAAGTTTTCACAGATTCACTTCAAGCTTTTCCAAGATCTCAATTCCTTATCATTTAGAGTTCCTTCAAACACATCATCTCTCATAAACTCTCTGATCTGAGGACCAACAAATCTCCCTTCCTTCAGTTTTGCTGGTGAAATGCTGGAGAACTTCTGTGAAATGTACTGTAACTCTTGTGAATTTGTCTTTGCCATGGCTTTCACAAAGTTTTGAATCAATCCCAACTTTATAAGTAGTGGAGGAAGAAAGATTTTTGTTGGAGCAACTAAAGGATTATGCTGAGCATTGTCTCTACCTGGAGCATAGATGTTTTTCTGTTTCAAATCACGACGAACATAATGCTCTACTGTATTTCTTCTGTCCCATAAACACAAGAAGCAACAATATTTTGTGAAATCTCCTTGCATTCCCATTAGCAGACCAATCACTTTCAAATCTCCACAAATATTCTATTGATGATGCTTATATTGTATAGCATCGATGGTTTCATATTTCCATTGTGAAGCAAGACGGCTTTCAAACTTCTCTGGGATAAGTCAAACAATCGCCAATCTGCAACAAAATATTCTTGATTCAGTTCTTCAAATAGGCCATTCACATTGTTACAGTACACCATTGGCCTATCAACTGTGAAAAATTGGTCAAAGTGTTATTTCTGTTTCGGTAATAACATACTTGGACATCATCATGAAGAAGATTCTTCTGTTTCAACCTAAATGCAAGAAGTTCAGATTTATCTTGACAATGAGAGGTCTCTGATAAGATCATTTAATTCATGTTGAGTAAGGCATTCTGGCTACTCCATCAGGTACATAATCATCTTGACTTGAGGTCTCCATGTCTTCGCCAGTAGCTTCAGCTCTATAGTCTTCATATTCTCCCTCTCCTCTTCCCTCTGTACTAGTCTGTCTATTGAAACTTGTATATGTATTCTGTATGTAACCCCCTTCTCATGTACAGCACCATGGAATCAATGGTGCTCTATAAATAATAATAATAATAATAATAATAATAATAATAATTTTAATTCTACATCATTTTCATCCAATCCAGACAACAGTGGTACAGGATAACTGAAGTGAGCACTAATATATATTATGAGTGCAAGCCAAAAAATACATAGTACATAAGGATAAGGCTGCACATCAAAGTTAGATAATAGTATAATGCTATAAGCATACCGAAAAACATTGAAGCATACAGTGAAAAATGCCACTTGCTAACTTGAAAGTGTGAATGATGAAATGCATACCTGCCATGAATATTAGGAAAAAGGAGATATTTAGCAATCACATTGATCAATGTAACTGAGCCCCACAACCTCGTCAAGGTATCTCTCTATATTGGAGTCCCTAGCTCTATGACCCTAACTGTGTGTCATCTCATTGCAATTAAAAACTGCTGTGTGTGGAGAGGAGTAACCAAGGACTTTCTTATATAGGAGATGGAAAAAACATGGCCGAAAGGGGCGGAGCTGTGTTCACATTCAGAAAAAAAACTTTATAATACTAAATAGGATAACTGAAGTGAGCACTAATATATATTATGAATGCAAGCCAAAAAATACATAGTACATAAGGATAAGGCTGCACATCAAAGTTAGATAATAGTATAATGCTATAAGCATACTGAAAAACATTGAAGCATACAGTGAAAAATGCCACTTGCTAACTTGAAAGTGTGAATGATGAAATGCATACCTGCCATGAATATTAGGAAAAAGGAGATATTTAGCAATCACATTGATCAATGTAACTGAGCCCCACAACCTCGTCAAGGTATCTCTCTATATTGGAGTCCGTAGCTCTATGACCCTAACTGTGTGTCATCTCATTGCAATTAAAAACTGCTGTGTGTGGAGAGGGGTAACCAAGGACTTTCTTATATAGGAGATGGAAAAAACATGGCCGAAAGGGGCGGAGCTGTGTTCACATTCAGAAAAAAACTTCATAATACTAAATAGGATAACGGAAGTGAGCACTAATATATATTATGAGTGCAAGCCAAAAAATATATAGTACATAAGGATAAGGCTGCACATCAAAGTTAGATAATAGTATAATGCTATAAGCATACCGAAAAACATTGAAGCATACAATGAAATTTTTTTTCTGAATGTGAACACAGCTCCGCCCCTTTCGGCCATGTTTTTTCCATCTCCTATATAAGAAAGTCCTTGGTTACCCCTCTCCACACACAGCAGTTTTTAATTGCAATGAGATGACACACAGTTAGGGTCATAGAGCTAGGGACCCCAATATAGAGATATACCCTAACGAGGTTGTGGGTCTCAGTTACATTGATCAATGCGATTGCTAAATATCTCCTTTTTCCTAATATTCATGGCAGGTACGCATTTCATCATTCACACTTTCAAGTTAGCAAGTGGCATTTTTCATTGTATGCTTCAATGTTTTTCGGTATGCTTATAGCATTATACTATTATCTAACTTTGATGTGCAGCCTTATCCTTATGTAACAGTGGTACAGGAACTGGCAAGGGTACCATCATGTGGAACTGGCCTGATCGCAGATTCAAGTTCAGGGTAATTAATCTTAATGCTTGTTCTTTGTAGAAAAGCCCTTCAGTTTGACAAAAACAAAAGTAGCAGTTATCACTATGATTTTTGGGTTTTTTCCAAATCATTGGAACAGCAAATGGCATAGCCACTTTCCTCATATTCAATGAGTCAAGAAGACCATTTGAACAACTTGAGCATATCACATCAGGAGCCCAACATACATTGAAAATGCAGAAATAACAATAAAAATACTTCTCTCAGAAACTTTGTGATAAAGCAAAACTAAACATTTTTAGAATCAGCAAATCAAACTCCATAAAACAGACATTACATTTTCTCCGATTATATTTTTTTTTGTGTTGACTAGGGTAATCCAAAAAATACGGAAAGTCTTTTATAAACTGTAGCACTGCATTCACCGTGTGTATTATCATCTGCACTGTGATATCCAATATGTCGGATGTATATCGTGCAGCTTACAAAAGCACATTACTGAGCATATACAGTGTGTCCACCCATATCCTGTCCACCGCCATTAACTTGAGAACGGCGGCAGCTATAGGAATAGAAGTGGTGTCCAGGTATAGTAAAGTAGCCATGCGCTACGCAATGAAACCACCTATTGCGCCACCTGGTGAAAAACAACGAAGTTAGCATTTTTATCTTGAAAACGGAACGAGATAGAGAAAAAAAAGTGAACTCAAAAATTGTAGGGCATCATCAATTCAATACAAATCGACACCTTGCATACAGAAATGCTATGATATGGAAATCATGACCCCCCCCCCCAAAACATTGAATGCTGGTCATGCATATGGTGCTCATTTAACTTTGATGCTCAAAGTGGCCACCGTCAGCTGCAATGCACATCTGGACTCTGGACAGCATACTGTATCTTGCTGCACGTTGTGCAATATGGTAGGTGACACGTTTGCACAAGCATCTGTGATACTTCGTCATAGGTCCTGCAATGTTGGTAGAGGGGTCGCATACACCTGCTGTTTGATGTGACCTCACAGAAAGAAGTCCAATGGGGTCAGGTCACGTGAGCGTGGAGGCTACTCCACGCAGCCACCATACCCAATGACTTGTAGGAAGGTCTCCATGAGGTATCGCTTCACGTCCGCAGCCTTGTGAGTTTTACACGTTCTAATCATAGCATTTCTGTATGCAAGGTGTCGATTCGTATTGAATTGATGATGCCCTACAACCTTGTAATTCACTCTATTTCTCTATACCGTTCCGTTTTCGAGATAAAAATGCTAACTCCGTTGTTTTCCACCAGGTGGCACAATAGGTGGTTTCATTGCATAGCGCGTGGCTACTTTACTATACCTAGACATTACGTCTATGCCTATAGCTGCCGCCGTTCTGAAGTTAATGGCGGTGGACAGGATATGGGTGGACACACTATATTCAGTGACTGATGAGCTCTATATACAGTGACTGATGAGCTCTATATACAATGACTGATGAGCTCTATATACAGTGACTGATTAGCTCTATATACAGTGACTGATGAGCTCTATATACAGTGACTAATGAGCTCTATATACAGTGACTGATGAGCTCTATATACAGTGACTGATGAGCTCTATATACAGTGACTGATGAGCTCTATATACAGTGACTGATGAGCTCTATATGAGGTGACTGGTGAGCAGGGGCTGGCTGGCACAATTTAGCCGGGGGGCAATCACAAAGCAGTGGCCCTCAAGTTGCGGCAGCCCACCATTGGACTGTTCATCTCTGGCCGCTACTTTAAAGCAGCAGTGGTAAGAGGCTTTATGAACAGGCTGGTACATATATATGGGAACAGAGCCTAGCTTACTGCGTACAAAGATACTGCAACAGAACCAAGATGACTGCATACAGTAGATACGGGAACTGAAGTGAGCTTATTGGAGCAGAGCCGAGATATGGGAGTAGAACCAAGCTTACTACAGAGATATTGGAGCAGAATAGAGCTTACTACACAGATATGGCAGCAGAACCAAGCTTAATGCAGAAATAAGGGAGCAGAACCAAGCTTACGGCAGAAATAAGGGAGCAGAACCGAGCTTACTACAGAGATATGGGAGCAGAACAGAGCTTACTACAGAGATATGGGAGCAGAACAGAGCTTACTACAGAGATATGGGAGCAGAACAGAGATAACTACAGAGATATGGTACCAGAACCAAGCTTACTACAGAGATATGGGAGCATAACCAAGCTTACAATATAGGAACAGAACCTAGCTTACAACAGAGATATGGGAGCAGAACCGAGCGTACTACAGAGATATGGGAGCAGAACCAAGTTTACTATAGTAATATAGGAACAGAACCTAGCTTACAACAGAGATATGGGAACAGAACTGAGCTTACTACAGAGATATGGGAGCAAAACCGAGCTTACTACAGAGATATGGGAACAGGACCGAGCTTAGTGTATCAATACAGGAACACAATCGTACTTAGTCAGTCTTCTATATAGAAACAGCAACAGAACCAAGCCTTCTACATTCATACAGGAACAGAACAATCTTACTGCATACACATAGTACCAGAACTAAGCTTACTACTTAAATATGGTACCATAACTGAGCTTACTATATAGATATGGGAGCAAAACCATGCTTACTACATAGATACAGTACCATAATCCAGCTAACTACTTGTTGCTTCTCCTATATTTTCAATGTTAAAGACTTTGAGACTGTGACCGGGGTTATCTATGACGGCCGGTATGTCTCGCCCCGGTTGTGCTCACTCCATGATAGAAAGTAACTCCACTCCAGGGTTAATGCTGTTTCCCTACAGGCTGAAAGAAGGGTTAAAAGGAAACAGGAACAAGGGCGGGGGTGCCGAGTGTGAGGGAGTGAACACAACTCCCTGAGTTCTCTGCCGTAGAGGTACATGTGTACTGTTGTGGACTTTTGTTTGGATATTAAATCGTGTGCTGTGACCCTTGATGCCTGGATCCCGTGTCTTCTGCTGCGCAGCCGACCACGCTACCTCACATATGGTGGAGAATCGGCGGGCATGCCAGCCCGGTGAGGTGTAGCTTCCATTTCTGGTGACCCGGTAGCACATGTCCTGGATTCAAGCGGCTATACTACAGGCCAAACCCGGCGACACCATGGAGGAAATACTAAAGCAGCAGCAACAGATCAATGCACACCTGCTCCGGTCGTTGGATCATCAGCAGCAATCTTTGAAATTGCAGGAACCAAGGCACCAAGAACAGATGGTTCTACTGGCCAAGTCGATCCGTGCCGGACCGGCAGCAACAACCCCGGGACCGGGTGACGACGGCAGCGTCCGGAAAGCGGTGAGACAAGCGTTGCAAAAGATGACCCCGGGGGATGATGTGGAAGCGTTCCTGGCGGTATTTGAGCGGGTGGCCGAGCGGGAAAAGCTGCCGACCCCCCAGTGGGCTGAGGTATTGTCGCCCTATCTGACGGGGGAGCCCCAAAAAGCGTACCTGGACCTCTGTACCGAGGACGCCATAGAATATGCGACTTTGAAAGCCGAAATACTGGCTCGGTTGGGGGTGAATACCTATGTACGGGCTCAGCGGGTAAATCAGTGGTTCTATGAGGAAGCCAAACCCGTACGCTCCCAGGCCTATGACTTGTTGCATCTCGTAAAAAAGTGGTTGCAGCCTGACACTCTGAGCCCGGCGCAAATGGTGGAAAGGGTAGTAGTTGATCGTTTTGTGCGCACTTTACCCGTCACCATTCAACGGTGGGTAGGACAGGGCGACCCGAGTACCCTGGACCAATTAGTGTCCCTGGTAGAGCGGCATGTGGCTACGCAGGACTTGATACGGGACACTGAGACTTTGCGTACCGCCCGTCGGTCCGGCCCCTCCAAGCCTAGGGCCAAGGACCCACCGCCGACACCGGTGCAGGAGTCCACTACCGTCCCGTCTGAGGCCGCGCCCGCCGTCCCTGAGGTCCGGAAGGTTCTGTACCCTAAACGACAACTCGTCAAGGGGGTTTCCTTCCCTATTAGATGTTGGCGGTGCCAGCGGGTGGGACATATGGAAGCCCAGTGTCCACTCACCACGGAGCCCATGGATTGTGGGGTTACCCGGCGGGGTTCAATGTATGCTCAGGTGGTGTGTACCGCTGACCTGGTCTCCCCAGAGACTGAGCCCCACTTGTGCCAAATACAGGTGAATGGATGTCCGGTTACAGGCTTGTTGGATTCCGGAAGCTTAGTGACCCTTGTGCGATCAACCCTACAGGCTAAAGTAAAGGCCACAGGACGTACCGTGGGGGTGGTTTGCATACATGGGGACCGCCGAGACTATCCCACGGGGATTGTCACCATCACAGCACCTTGCGGTCAGGTGCAACATGAGGTGGGACTTATTAACACTCTTCCCTATGACGTGATCCTAGGAAGGGATCTGCCCTATTTTTGGACTTTATGGAAGGGACCTCCTAAGTCCCCTCAGATATTGGACAGTCCGGGACCTGAGCCCTACAATCCTGAATCCGGGACGCCTGCCGTAGGGGTTCCCATGATAGGGACAGAATGTGAACCCGATAGGTCGCCCCTAGAGGTATTGGCAGGAGAGGCTGAGACGGTCGAGCCCATCCCAGAGTTGGAGGCGTCCCCGGATACGTTTGGGACAGCCCAACTCCAGGACCCTACATTAATACATGCCCGGAGTCGGGTGACAGTAGTTGACGGGGTGGCACAGCTGCCCGGTGCCCAGGTAAGGTACCCCCATTTCGCTCTTAAGCAGGATTTACTCTACCGGGTAGATGAAATACGGGGCGTGGGGGTAGAGCAGTTGGTGGTGCCCCAGCCGTATCGCCAGCGGGTCCTCGACTTGGCTCATAAACACCTGATGAGTGGCCACCTAGGGGTCAAGAAAACACAGGAGCGAATATTGCAAAGGTTCTATTGGCCCGGGGTCTTTGGGGAGGTAAAAACAGTTCTGCGAAACCTGCCCGGAGTGTCAGCTTACCGCACCCCTGACCCACTTTCGCAGTCCGTTGGTACCGTTACCCATTATAGAAGTCCCCTTTGAACGGATAGGGATGGATCTGGTGGGGCCCCTCGTAAAGTCCGCTCGAGGGCACCAACACATCCTAGTGATTGTTGACTATGCCACCCGGTATCCAGAGGCGATACCTCTCAGACATACTGCGGCGAAGCTTATAGCTCGGGAGTTGTTTGTGGTGTTCTGCCGGGTGGGGTTGCCCAGGGAGATCCTTACGGATCAGGGGACCCCATTCATGTCTAAAGTGACCAAAGAGCTATGCCGGCTACTCCAGATCAAGCAGTTGCGTACATCTGTGTATCATCCTCAGACGGATGGGTTAGTAGAACGATTCAATAAAACCCTGAAAAACCATGCTCAAAAGGGTGATCTCCAAAGACGGGAAAGACTGGGATATGATGCTTCCCTATTTGATGTTTGCCATACGAGAGGTGCCACAGGCATCCACGGGGTTTTCGCCTTTTGAGTTGTTATACGGGCGACATCCCCGGGGATTGTTGGACCTGGCAAAGGAAACATGGGAGCAAGAGCCCACCCCCCATAAAAGTGTGATTGAACACATTTTAGGAATGCAGAACCGCATAAGCGCGGTCATGCCAATTGTGAAGGAGCATTTACAGGAGGCTCAGGCCGCGCAAAGCGGCCGCTACAATAGACAAGCCACCGTGCGGACCTTTAAACCCGGGGATAAGGTGTTGGTTTTAATCCCCACGGCGAAGAGTAAATTCCTGGCTCAGTGGCAAGGCCCCTACGAGATAAAGGAAAGAGTCGGGGTGGTCAACTATAAGGTATTGCAGCCCGGTAGGCGGAAACCTGAACAAATATACCATGTCAACCTATTAAAACCTTGGCAGGAACGGGAAAGCCTGATGGTTGTTTTTTCCCCATCTCCCTCCTCTTCGGGTCATTCACATCCGGCTCCAGCGACCTCCGGAGAGGACGAACCGGAAGTAAGGATTGGAGAAGCCCTCAACAAGACACAGAGGCGAGAGGCCAGACGGCTGGTTCAGCAGAACCCCAATGTTTTCTCCGAGCTGCCTGGTAGGACCAGTCTGATACGACATGATATTGTCACCGAGCCCCACCTGAAGGTACGCCTGAAGTCATACCGGGTACCGGAGGCTCGAAGACAAGCCATATCAGATGAAGTGAAGACAATGCTACGCCTGGGGGTCATCGAAAAATCCCGGAGTGAATGGGCTAGTCCCATTGTCCTAATACCAAAACCCGATGGCTCCTTAAGGTTCTGCAATGACTTTAGGAGACTGAACAAAATATCTAAGTTCGATCTCTACCCCATGCCCCGGGTGGATGAGCTGATTGATAGGCTGGGACAGGCGCGATATTTCACCACGCTCGACCTGACCAAGGGGTACTGGCAGGTGCCACTGACGGAGTCCGCCAAGGAGAAAACCGCTTTTGTTACGCCGGAGGGTCTCTTCCACTATGTTGTCTTGCCTTTTGGGTTACACGGCGCTCCGGCCACGTTCCAGAGGTTGATGGACTTGGTGCTGGAACCCCACCAGGCGTATGCATCAGCGTACCTTGATGACATCATTATTTACAGCACTGAGTGGCAGACCCACTTGGAACAGGTACAAGCGGTGGTGAACGCGCTCCGAACAGCCGGATTGACAGCCAATCCCAAGAAATGTGCGTTGGGGCTCATGGAAGCCCGCTACTTGGGCTACGTAATAGGCCAAGGAGTGATTAAGCCCCAAATTAACAAAGTTGAGGCGATCCAGAAGTGGCCTAGACCCCTGACCACGAAGCAGGTTAGGGCCTTCCTGGGTATCGTGGGGTACTACAGGAGGTTTGTAAAAGATTTTGCGGGGCTATCAGCCCCCTTGACGGATCTTCTCAAAGGCAAGAAGACCGTCATGGTGCGCTGGACTCCGCAGGCCGAGGACTCCTTCCGGGCCCTGAAGGGGGTTCTGTGCGGACAGCCCGTTCTTGCAAACCCAAATTTCCGGAAGGAGTTCATAGTACAGACTGACGCCTCTGAGGTCGGCCTGGGGGCAGTGCTGTCTCAGGTGGTTCAGGGGGAGGAACACCCTGTCACCTTCTTGAGTAGGAAGCTCACCCCTCCCGAGCGGAATTATAGCGTAGTGGAGAAGGAGTGCCTGGCGATTAAGTGGGCCTTGGAGTCCCTACGCTATTACCTGCTGGGACGGCAGTTTCGCTTGGTGACTGATCACTCTCCACTGGTCTGGATGAGGTCCGCCAAGGAACGGAATGCCCGGGTTACCCGGTGGTTCCTTTCTCTGCAGAACTTCCGGTTTACGGTTGAACACCGGGCCGGTAGGTTGCTGGGCAACGCCGATGCCTTGTCCCGCGGCCCGTGTTTGATGGCGGGAGTTCAACCCCGCACGCTTGAACTGAGGGGGGGGTATGTGAGACTGTGACCAGGGTTATCTATGACGGCCGGTATGTCTCGCCCCGGTTGTGCTCACTCCATGATAGAAAGTAACTCCACTCCAGGGTTAATGCTGTTTCCCTACAGGCTGAAAGAAGGGTTAAAAGGAAACAGGAACAAGGGCGGGGGTGCCGAGTGTGAGGGAGTGAACACAACTCCCTGAGTTCTCTGCCGGAGAGGCACATGTGTACTGTTGTGGACTTTTGTTTGGATATTAAACCGTGTGCTGTGACCCTTGATGCCTCGATCCCGTGTCTTCTGCTGCGCAGCCGACCACGCTACCTCACAAGACGTACAGCAAACTAATGGCACATAGACTGTACACTGATGCCATCCGTGTGCTGTACGTATTTTTCACGGCCCATATACTTTTATTGACCATGGTCATCTGTGCTGCAGGAAAAAAAACAGACATCTCTATGTGGATCACATGGACAAATGGTCTGTGTAAATACTTGGACTTGCGAGCAGCAGCATAGGATATAATGAGTATATGTGGTAAAAAAACGGATATAACATGTACCAGAAACATGGACATGTGCAGGAAGGAGTTAATTTCACTTGTCTTTTCATAAACACAGAAAAACAAATGAAAGTCCCTAACACATATGTGAACGAGCCCTTAGGGCTCGTGCCCAAGATCAATGTCAGCAGCGTTTTGTACTGAGTGTTTTCGCTGCGTCCAAAATGCTGTGTTGTACAGTACCAGCACAGTGGATGGATTTATAGAAATCTCTGGCCCCCTGGGATTCTTTTAGACTCTCCATAAATTGACCTGTGGTGCGAGTTTCTGAGCTGCAGCTTGTGAATTTATTCTAAGAGATGCTAGTGCTCTGAGCGGGAGAATACAGTGAAAATCCTGTGTCAGTTACCTTGATCGTATAAATGGACAGCGCGTCTCCGCTAGAGAAAGTACATTGCATCCAGACTGTGAGCAAGTCTGATGGTGGGCACACCCCCTTTAAGATAAGATATACACATACACCACAACACTATAAGGGTATGCGCCCACAATCCAGACATGCTGTGTCCTAGAGGCAGCGTGTCCTCTCCTGTGGGGTCGCGAGTGCTCTCTGAAGGGACTGCAGCTGCCTGTGCCCACAGTCAGGGTTCAGGCCGCTGCAGTCTCTGTTCTTCCTGCGGAAAACACTCGCGTATCTGCAGCAATAAATTGACATGTTTCGGCTCGGGGATCCATGCCAAAAGTTTGGACACACCTCCTCATTCAAAGAGTTTTCTTTATTTTCATGACTAAAAATTGTAGATTCACATTGAAGGCATCAAAACTATGAATTAAAACATGTAGAATGAAATACTTAAAAAAGTGTGAAACAACTGAAAATATGTCTTATATTCTAGGTTCTTCAAAGTAGCCACCTTTTGCTTTCATTACTACTTTGCACACTCTTGGCATTCTCTTGATGAGCTTCAAGAGGTAGTCACCGGAAATGGTCTTCCAACAGTCTTGAAGGAGTTCCCAGAGATGCTTAGCACTTGTTGGCCATTTTGCCTTCACTCTGCGGTCCAGCTCACCCCAAACCATCTCGATTGGGTTCAGGTCTGGTGACTGTGAAGACCAGGTCATCTGGCGTAGCACCCATCACTCTCCTTCTTAGTCAAATAGCCCTTACACAGCCTGGAGGTGTGTTTGGGGTCAATGTCCTGTTGAAAAATAAATTATGGTCCAACTAAACGCAAACCGGATGGAATAGCACACCGCTGCAAGATGCTGTGGTAGCCATGCTGGTTCAGTATGCCTTCAATTTTGAATAAATCCCCAACAGTGTCACCAGCAAAGCACCCCCACACCATCACACCTCCTCCTCCATGCTTCACGGTGGGAACCAGGCATGTAGAGTCCATCCGTTCACCTTTTCTACAAAGACACGGTGGTTGGATCCAAAGATCCAAATATCCAAATTTGGACTCATCAGACCAAAGCACAGATTTCCACTGGTCTAAAGTCCATTCCCTGTGTTCTTTAGCCCAAACAAGTCTCTTCTGCTTGTTATCTGTCCTTAGCAGTGGTTTCCTAAGGTGTGTCCAAACTTTTGGTCTGTAATGTATATATATATATATATATAAATATATTAAAGATGATATCTAATACATATACATATACATATATATAAAACTTTTGATCTGTACTGGACAGAGACCGAGGGATATATACAGAGGGGGGAGACAGACAGAGAATGGGAGAGAAACAGAGAGACAGTTACTATCCCGGGCGTTAATACATTCTATTTATACATTGTATCCCGGGATTGTTAATACATGCTATTTTATTAACAACAGTTATTAACCTGGGCGAAGCCGGGTAGTACAGCTAGTGTGTATATATATATATATATATATATATATATATATATATATATATATTATATATATATATACACACACACACACACACACTAGCTGTACTACCCGGCTTCGCCCGGGTTAATAACTGTTGTTAACAAAATAGAATGTATTAACATTCCCGGGATACAATGTATAAATAGAATGTATTAACGCCCGGGAAAGTAACTGTCTCTCTGTTTCTCTCCCATTCTCTGTCTGTCTCCCCCCTCTGTATATATCTCTCTGTCTCTCGCTCTATCTCTTTTTCTGTCTGTCACTTTCCCTGTCTGTCTCTTTCCCTGTGTCTGTCTCTTTGTCTGTCTCTTTACCTGTCTTTGTCTGTCTCTTACCCGGACTGTCTCTTTCCCTTTCTTTCCCTGTCTGTCTGTTTCCCTGTGTCTGTCTCTGTCTCTTTGTCTGTGTCTGTCTCTTTCCCTGTCAGTCTGTCTCTTTGTCTGTGTCTGTCTCTTTGTGTCTGTCTCTTACCCTGTCTATGTCTGTTTCTTACCCTGTCTGTGTCTGTCTCTTTCCCTGACTGCATTGTGACATGCCAACATTCCATATAAGGGCGTGGCTGCGCATTCTTCTGAAGTTCTGGCTGCACTGTGGCTCCCAGCTCCATTCGCTTTAATGGAGGCAGGTTTTTTGGCGAATAACTGTAAAGCGCAGGGTTAAAATTTCCCCTCAAAACATAGCCTATGGCGCTTTCGGGGTCACACAGTGTGAGTGTGCAAAATTTTGTGGCTGTAGCTGCGACGGTGCAGATGCCAATCCCGGACATACACACATTCAGCTTTATATATTAGTATATATATATATATATATATATATATATATATACACACATATACATACACAGTACAGACCAAAAGTTTGCACACACCTCATTCAAAGAGTTTTCTTTATTTTCATGACTCTAAAAATTGTAGATTCACATTGAAGGCATCAAAACTATGAATTAACACATGTGGAATGAAATACTGAACAAAAAAGTGTGAATCAACTGAAAATATGTCTTTTATTCTAGGTTCTTCAAAGTAGCCACCTTTTGCTTTGATTACTGCTTTGCACGCTCTTGGCATTCTCTTGATGATCTTCAAGAGGTAGTCACCGGAAATGGTTTTAATTTCATAGGTGTGCCCTGTCAGGTTTAATAAGTGGGATTTCTTGCATTATAAATGGGGTTGGGACCATCAGTTGTGTTGTGCAGAAGTCTGGTGGATACACAGCTTGTTTAAATTTGTATTATGGCAAGAAAAAAGCAGCTAAGTAAAAAAAAAACAAGTGGCCATTATTACTTTAAGAAATGAAGGTCAGTCAGTCTGAAAAATTGGGAAACTTTGAAAGTGTCTCCAAGTGCAGTGGCAAAAACCATCAAACGCTACAAAGAAACTGGCTCACATGAGGACCGCCCCAGGAAAGGAAGACCAAGAGTCACCTCTGCTGAGGAGGCTAAGTTTATCCGAGTCACCAGCCTCAGAAATCGCAGGATAACAGCAGCTCAGATTAGAGACCAGGTCAATGCCACACAGAGTTCTAGCAGCAGACACATCTCTAGAACAACTGTTAAAAGGAGACTTTGTGCAGCAGGCCTTCATGGTAAAATAGCTGCTAGGAAACCACTGCTAAGGTCATGCAACAAGCAGAAGAGACTTGTTTGGGCTAAAGAACACAAGGAATGGACATTAGACCAGTGGAAATCTGTGCTTTGGTCTGATGAGTCCAAATTTGAGATCTTTGGATCCAACCACCGTGTCTTTGTGTGATGCAGAAAAGGTGAAAGGATGGACTCTACATGCCTGGTTTCCACCGTGAAGCATGGAGGAGGAGGTGTGATGGTGTGGGGGTGCTTTGCTGGTGACACTGTTGGGGATTTATTCAAAATTGAAGGCATACTGAACCAGCATGGCTACCACAGCATCTTGCAGTGGCATGCTATTCCATCCGGTTTGCGTTTAGTTGGACCATCATTTATTTTTCAGCAGGACATTGACCCCAAACACACCTCCAGGCTGTGTAAGGGCTATTTGACTAAGAAGGAGAGTGATGGGTGCTACGCCAGATGACCTGGGCTCCACAGTCACCAGACCTGAACCCAATTGAGATGGTTTGGGGTGAGCTGGACCGCAGAGTGAAGGCAAAAGGGCCAACAAGTTCTAAGCATCTCTGGGAACTCCTTCAAGACTGTTGGAAAACCATTTCCGGTGCCTACCTCTTGAAGCTCATCAAGAGAATGCCAAGAGTGTGCAAAGCAGTAATCAAAGCAAAAGGTGGCTACGTTGAAGAACCTAGAATATAAGACATATTTTCAGTTGTTTCACACTTTTTTGTTAAGTATTTCATTCTACATGTGTTAATTCATAGTTTTGATGCCTTCAATGTGAATCTACAATTTTCAGTCATGAAAATAAAGAAAACTCTTTGAATGAGAAGGTGTGTCCAAACTTTTGTTCTGTACCATATATATATTAATCTAGAGACTGCTGGCATCATATACAGTGGGTACAGAAGGTATTATTTTTTAATAAATTTACAAAACAATTTTTTTTCTGTCAAGATGGGGTGTAGAGTGTACATTAATTTGAAAAAAAAAGAACTTTTTTAAATTTACCAAATGGCTGCAATGAAACAAAGAGTGAACAATTTAAAGGGGTCTGAATACTTTCCGTACCCACTGTACATTATATAGAGGCTGGGAGCTACATATAGTGTATACACAGCACTATACTGTACGCACACATCCACACTATATACATATAGTATATACAGACGTAATACGGGCTGTAGCGTGCTTCTGTATATACAGTATGGTGCTGTGTATGAGCCGAGAGACAAACACACGCAGATTATACTCACGAGCCGCGAACAGCTCCGACACTGAAGACACAAGGTTCAGATGGAGTCCTTGCGCTCGGTGGAGATCAGGGATCCTTTCTCCTCTTGGTGATATCCTTCATCTTCCAGGACGGTCCTGTCTGTACTGCGCTTCGCAGCCTCTTTAGCGCATGCACAGTACAAACTTCACAAAAATTGACAGAGAAACAGAGGGCGGCCGGCAGCGTCAGACGTCACTGATGAGGTCACACCCCAGGTAGAATAGGGAGGTAATAAATTTATTGTTAACGCCTTTCTGAAGTGTATATATATTATACATACACGGCTCCGCTACAGGCCCATAGATGCACACGGCTCCGCTACAGGCCCATAGATGCACACGGCTCCGCTACAGGCCCATAGATGCACACGGCTCAGCTACAGGCCCACAGACGCACACAGCTACGCTCCATGCCCACAGACGCACACGGCTCCGCTCCATGCCCACAGACGCCCATGGCTCCACTCCATTGCCCACAGACGCACACGGCTCTGCACATGCCTACAGACGCACACGCCTCTGCTCCATGCGCACAGATGCAAACGGCTCTGCTCCATGCCTAGAGACGCACGACGGCTCTGCTCCACGCCCACAGACGCGCACTGCTCTGCTCCATGCCCACAGCCCGTGCTTGGCTCTGCTCCATGCCCACAGACGCACACGGCTCCGCTCCATGCGCACACGGCTCCGCTCCATGCCCACAGACGCACACGGCTCTACTTGATTCAAATATAGACGCACACGGCTCGCTTCATGCCCCACAGACGCACACGGCTCTGCTTTATTCAAATATAGACGCAAACTTCTTTGCTCCATGCCCACAGCCGTGCTTGGCTCCGCTCCATGGCCACAGACGCACACGGCTCCGCTCCATGCCCACAGAAGCACAAGGCTCTGCTTCATTCAAATATAGAACACACGGCTCTTCTCCACACCCACAGACGCACACGGCTCCGCTCCATACCCACAGACACACACTGCCCTACTCCATGCCCACAGAAGCACACGGCTCCGCTCTATCACCACAGACATACACGGCTCTGCTCCCATGCCCACAGACGCACATGGCTCTCCTTCATTCAAATATAGACACACATGGCTCTGCCTCCATGCCCACAGACGCACACGGCTCTGCTTCATTCCAATGTAGACGCACACGGCTCCGTTCCATGCCCACAGACACACACGGCTCCGCTCCATGCCCACAGAAGCACAAGGCTCTGCTCTATGCCCACAGACATACACGGCTCCGCTCCATGCCCACAGACGCACACGGCTCTGCTTCATTCAAATATAGACGCACACGGCTCTGCTCCATGCCCACAGACACACACGGCTCCGCTCCATGCCCACAGAAGCACAAGGCTCTGCTTTATTCAAATATAAGAAGATCAGATAACAAGATTTCATATAAAAAATTACTGTATTTGTCAAAAATGGGTTAAAATGAACAAGTGGAGTATAATAGCAGAGAGGATACACATGATAGGCATACCAAAACAGCTGGGAGCAAACAAGCGTGCAGTAAAAAAGAACCATAGAATAGCCTTATAAGGAAGTATATGGGACGCCAGGCAGAAACAAAGGATATACCCAGGCACAATCCCAGATCAACAAAGTACAAAAGGCATCATATCAGTGGCAATCAGTTATAGATCAATAAGCACACATACTCACAGCAGGTAATGGCGCCAAGTCCCATCCGACGCGCGTTTCAGCGTCAGCCTTCGTCAGGGAGGGGGGCGTGGCGACATACCGGCAGGGTAGATGTATTTATATATAGGACTAACCAATCGCAATCCCGGTCAAGAAACGGCGCATGCGCGGTGCAGATCGGCGCAACTCTCAAGCGGCGAAGCGCGTCATCGTCACCCAGCAACCGAAGTCGCTCCACTATGAGTCACCGCCACACGTGACGAACAGTCACGTGAGGCAGCGGCGTCAGAGGGGCGAGCACGGAGCCCAGACGATATAGATACGCCCACAGCGTGAGAGTTGCCCGGAGACCGCGCATGCGCACTAGACCCGGGTAAATCAGAACATAGAGTATGACATAAACAATACTTATTTCCCAAGAAAATATATTCAGAAACTGGTCCGCGCAATAGATAAAGTGCATGTGCATATTAATTATGTATAATCCGTGTTTTATAGAAAAACCTTATTTTTATAAGAAGGCATGTATACTTAAAAGATACACATACATACATGTGTTCCAGTATGTACAAACACATATATACAATGAGACACATACATATAAATACAATACATGCATACATAAATATATATACAAGCAGACATAATGTAAACATAGAAATATGTATCAACCCCAAAATAAAAATAATACATGCATAGAAACGTGAAACCTGATGTGAGGAATTAAAACAGTGAAGTATAAGGTGAGTAGAAGTACATGAGAAGATATGTGTATGAGAAGATATGTGTATGAGGTGTCAACAATATCATCTGTGTATAGACATATAAAACTACGTCCATGCATAGTATGTACTTGGTATGTACCATGTGAAGTGTAATACAAGAATATATAAAAATGAATAGGAAAGGAGAACATGGTTCTTTTTTACTGCACGCTTGTTTGCTCCCCAGCTGTTTTGGTATGCCTATCATGTGTATCCTCTCTGCTATTATACCTCCACTTGTTCATTTTAACCCATTTTTGACAAATAAAGTAATTTTTTATAGAAATCTTGTTATCTGATCTTCTTGTGAATTGGTTGCCTGTATTGATACAGATCAGAGTATCCATTTTTTGTATGAAAAATTGGGTGGTGGTATTTTTTCCATATGTCTGGAGACTACCTTACTATATATAATTCCCAGTTCATTCATACTATACCTAGGCTGATTTTTGGTGTTCTTGTATGTTTTTTCTGTTTTGCAGAATTTACAGCCATTGGAATGGATTATAAATCCAGGGATACCACCTGACTTCTAAAATTGATGGGGTATTTAACAGGGAGGGTGCTGCTGTTTTTAATAATGATGATCAGAAGGATACTTTACAGTTACAGAAAACAATTAAAAATAAATTACACAGGCACACCAAACTTTGGTGGAATGGTGCTTTTTTAAGGAATTACAAACAAAAGCAATTGGTACCCAGGGGTTTACGCATACAAATTTTCCCCTCCTTTCAAGTGGAAGATGAGACCTTTATCTCAAGGTGGGAAGAGATCTGTACCACCAGCTCATTGAAATTTATTGATTTACTGATTGAGTTGGGTGGCAAGACCATTACAACCTTAGAGAAAGAGATTGATGAGGACTTCACGAGACTCAAAAGCATCACTGATAGTAATAGTATGTCTACTTTCAACTCCCAAATGGAAAAATGCTTTGATGAATGGGAGAAGGTGATTCAGGATAACCAATCTCAGAAACTGTCAAGAGATCTAAATGATTTTCAGTCCAATCAGGCATATCGTTGGAGGAGAAAAAATACAAGGAAAACAGGCCAAAGGAGCCGTACACCCTCTGTTACCTCCGTATCGTCATCTGAGAATGTATCGGATACCTCATACAATCAAGGTATTACCACCCGGAATTTGAAGAGGAAATTTGAGAATAAACAGCTGAATAGGAACAAACAAGTGAGAAAGGATCTCAACGATGACCCACTTAAGGTAATAAACCTGTCCGATTATGTTTTGACACCGACTGATATTTCAGTCCTTTCGAAAGGACTAACCTTTGCACCATCTGCACGCTTTGATACCTTCACAGCTGTGAAAGACCTGCATCTATTCGGTCGGAACCTAATTTTCAAGAAATGGTTTCATAATGAGGATGAGAGAAGTATTTTTCCCACAGTGGAGGAGCAAGAATCTATCCGCATCCTTGAGGATCTGGCCTTGGAGCACACTTTGGGGGATAAGGGTAAGATACCTGAAACGATTAGACAAAAGTCTCAAAAATTTCCCCCATTAGCTTCCTGTCCAGCAGTGGACCTTTTTGTAAAACTGGTGTCTGAGGACTTTAGCAGAATCTCGAAGAATATTTATAAAGACAATCTGTCATTAGAGGAGAGGCGGAGTTTGAACCATCTGAGAAAAATTCCGGGAGTTTTGTTCAAGCCTTCAGACAAGGGAGGCAATGTGGTCCTGTGGCCACAAAAAATGTATGAGACAGAGGCGTATAGGCAATTGAGAGATGGACAATGCTATAAAAAATTGACCTTTAACCCTTTAAACTCTTACAGAAGTGTCCTGACGAATATTTTGGAGAAGGCGGTATCATCAGGACAGATCACCAAGGAACTATCAGAAGCTATAAATGTTCCCAACCCCACTGTACCTACCTTGTATTTTCTACCAAAAAAACACAAGAATCAAGAAAATCCTCCAGGTAGGCCTATTGTTTCTGGGGTTGGTGGTCTTATGGAAAATGCATGCCAGTTCATAGATTATCATCTTAAAAAATCTGTTGAGAGCCTACCATCATATCTCCAGGACACTTCGGACCTCTTGAGAAAACTGGATCAGGTCTATATTGAAGACGATATGCTCTTGGTGACGTGCGATGTAGAGGGCCTTTATACCTCCATCCGTCACCAAGATGGTATCAGAGCTACCTCTTTCTACCTAGAGATGAGCAATATGGAGACCGGCTTTGCTAATTTTTTGGTGGAACTGTTGAACTTCACCTTGACGCACAATTTTTTTACCTTTAATAATGCTTTCTACCTACAGCTCCAGGGAACTGCGATGGGGGCGGCCTGTGCCCCATCATATGCAAATCTTTTCCTGGGGCTGTGGGAGAGAGAGTTGTTTCTCTCAGATGGTGATTCATCAATGGACCGGGTAATTTTTTGGGCCCGGTACATTGATGATATTTTCATCATCTGGAGAGGCAGTACTGAGGAATTGAGGATTTTCTTTGACACCTTGAATGTAAACCGCCACAACCTTCGATTTACATACAAATATGACACGAAGGAAATTGATTTTATTGGATGTCGTAATAAGAAGGGATTTGAGAAATCAAATCCAAACAGACATGTTCAGGAAGAATACGGCGGTTAATTCTTTGCTACATGCAACCTCCTCACACCCCCCCACAAATGTTTAGAGGGATTCCCGTAGGACAATTTCTACGCTTGAGGAGAGTTTGTTCCACCGATCCAGATTTCTGGAAGCAAGCGGGACTTATGAAGAAAAGATTCCAAGAACGGGGCTATGGTAGGAAAAATATTAATACAGCTTGCGTCAGAGCGGGTAACAGCAATAGACAAACTCTATTATATAACTAAACAGCAGAAACAGAAAAAAGAGCAAGTCAGGTTTATTACAACGTTTCATTCACATTGGCATGAAATGAGGAAAAGCATAGAGAAATTCTGGCCGATTTTGCACTCGGATCCATCTCTCAGTCAATATCTTCCATCAAACTCCAGTGTTACGGCCAGAAGGAGTAAGAACTTGAAGGATATGCTGGTCTTCAGCCATTACCAACCTACAGTAAAACCAATTTTCGATCTTGGGACGCGACCTAAATGGGGCTGTTTCCCCTGTGGGAGATGTGTGGCCTGCCCTAATATCGAGAGGCCACATCTTTCCCAAATTCAAGTGGAGAGGTGACATATACCATCACGCATCATATTACATGCACTACAACAGCTGTAGTATATCATGCAACATGTCCCTGTGGAAAATTTATGTAGGTCTGACCACACGTGCCCTAAAGGTACGTGTAAGGGAGCATATTCGCGATATCGTGGCAGCAGAAAGAGGAGGAGATATTGAGTCACTTAAGACAATCCGAGACATTTTAGAAAGTTTCACCAATGTGACTCAACACAATTGAAAGTGCGTGGCATTGACCACATTCCCGTGAATATACGTGGAGGGAATGTGGCCCAAAAAATTGGCCCAATGTGAAAGCCGCTGGATTTGGACTTTAGGGACCATACATCCAAGGGGGTTAAATGAGAACCTTAGTTTTACTCCATTTTTATAAGAAGTCTCCCTGTATGCAATATTGATTCCTGTACCTCTATCCCAAGTTTCGGTGTGCCTTTATGAACATATACAGGGATATATATTCATATAGACTTGTATACATAGATTCTACACTAGTGTGAGTGTACGTTCCTGTGTATTTAAAATATTTAAACTACTTACCTTTTTCTGTTCTGCTTTGTATCCTTTTGATCATGGATATATTTAGGCAGGGATTACTCTCTGTTTTTTTAATATAGGCTTTTATCTTTTCATTTTTATTGACTTTGTGTCTCACTATATTCTTTTTCTCCCTCACAGTTTTTTCATCATGATGTGTATCTTTTTATGTAGCTTCTGACCATAACCAGGATAAGAGTGTATTCCATGGTCTCGGCGGATCTAGAATCTACTCTCAAGAATCTTATATGGTCTATGCTTATGTTTAAGTGTATTTGTGCTTTATTATTTTTTTATGCCGTGTTTTTCTTAAAGATTTTTTACAGCATTCATGTTTCACATATCCACACATCACACTATTTTTGAGTACACATACTCTTTTCCTTTCCTTTTCCCCCCCCTCCCCCCCCCTCACCCCCCCCCCTCTCTTTCACCCATGCACTTGCACAGCGATTTTTTCACACATCATTGTTCTCCTTTCCTATTCATTTTTATATATTCTTGTATTACACTTCACATGGTACATACCAAGTACATACTATGCATGGACGTAGTTTTATATGTCTATACACAGATGATATTGTTGACACCTCATACACATATCTTCTCATACACATATCTTCTCATGTACTTCTACTCACCTTATACTTCACTGTTTTAATTCCTCACATCAGGTTTCACGTTTCTATGCATGTATTATTTTTATTTTGGGGTTGATACATATTTCTATGTTTACATTATGTCTGCTTGTAATATATTTATGTATGCATGTATTGTATTTATATGTATGTGTCTCATTGTATATATGTGTTTGTACATACTGGAACACATGTATGTATGTGTATCTTTTAAGTATACATGCCTTCTTATAAAAATAAGGTTTTTCTATAAAACACGGATTATACATAATTAATATGCACATGCACTTTATCTATTGCGCGGACCAGTTTCTGAATATATTTTCTTGGGAAATAAGTATTGTTTATGTCATACTCTATGTTCTGATTTACCGGGTCTAGTGCGCATGCGCGGTCTCCGGGCAACTCTCACGCTGTGGGCGTATCTATATCGTCTGGGCTCCGTGCTCGCCCCTCTGACGCCGCTGCCTCACGTGACTGTTCGTCACGTGTGGCGGTAACTCATAGTGGAGCGACTTCGGTTGCTGGGTGACGATGACGCGCTTCCGCCGCTTGAGAGTTGCGCCGATCTGCACCGCGCATGCGCCGTTTCCTTGACTGGGATTGCGATTGGTTAGTCCTATATATAAATACATCTACCCTGCCGGTATGTCGCCACGCCCCCCTCCCTGACGAAGGTTGACGCTGAAACGCGCGTCGGATGGGACTTGCGCCATTACCTGCTGTGAGTATGTGTGCTTATTGATCTATAACTGATTGCCACTGATATGATGCCTTTTGTACTTTGTTGATCTGGGATTGTGCCTGGGTATATCCTTTGTTTCTGCTGGCGTCCAATATACTTCCTTATAAGGCTATTCTATGGTTCTTTTTTACTGCACGCTTGTTTGCTCCCAGCTGTTTTGGTATGCCTATCATGTGTATCCTCTCTGCTATTATACTCCACTTGTTCATTTTAACCCATTTTTGACAAATAAAGTAATTTTTTATATGAAATCTTGTTATCTGATCTTCTTGTGAATTGGTTGCCTGTATTGATACAGATCAGAGTATCCATTTTTATGTATGAAAAATTGGGTGGTGGTATTTTTTCCTTATGTCTGGAGACTACCTTACTATATATAATTCCCAGTTAATTCATACTATACCTAGGCTGATTTTTGGTGTTCTTTTTTTTTTTTTTTTATTCAAATATAGAACACTCGGCTCTGCTCCATACCCACAGATGTACACGGCTCTGCTACATGCCCACAGACGCACACGGCTCCACTCCATGCCCACAGACGCACACGGATCCGCTCCATGCCCACAGATGCACACGGCTCTGCTTCATTCAAATATAGACGCACACGGCTCCGCTCCATGCCCACAGACGCACACGGCTCTGCTTCATTCAAATATAGACGCACACGGCTCCGCTCCATGCCCACAGACGCACACGGATCCGCTCCATGCCCACAGACGCACACGGCTCTGCTTCATTCAAATATAGATGCACACGGCTCCGCTCCATGCCCACAGACGCACACGGCTCTGCTTCATTCAAATATAGACGCACACGGCTCTGCTCCATGCCCACAGACACACACGGCTCCGCTCCATGCCCACAGAAGCACAAGGCTCTGCTTTATTCAAATATAGAACACACGGCTCTGCTCCATACCCACAGATGTACACGGCTCTGCTACATGCCCACAGACGCGCACACGGCTCCACTCCATGCCCACGGATCCGCTCCATGCCCACAGACGCACACGGCTCTGCTTCATTCAAATATAGAAGCACACGGCTCCGCTCCATGCCCACAGACACACACGGCTCAGCTCCATGCCCACAGACACACACGGCT